>NC_034613.1:141608167-141636207 GCF_900095145.1 Mus pahari
ATGTCTCTAGCTGCATATGTAGCAGAAGATGGCCTAATCGGCCATCATTGGGAAGAGAGGCCCCTTGGTCTTGTAAACTTTATATGACCCAGCACAGGAGAAGGCCAGGGCCAAGTAGTGGGAGTGGGTGGGTAGGGGAGCAGGGCGGGGGGAGGGTAAAGGGGGCATTTGGGATAGCATTTGAAATGTAAATGAAGAAAATAACTAATAAAATATATTTAAAAAAAGAAATGAGTGAGTCACATAGACATGCTATTATCATAGCAAGTTCTTCTGACTGAAAATAAATGTCAGTATGTGCAAAGTGTTTGCATTTCTCTTATTCTTTAACATAGTCTTCAGGAGTTTTCATTGTCCAGTTAGCCTGAGTAGAATGCAAGAGACAGTGGCAGAGGTGATAAAAACAGATAGGGACAGAAAAAAGAGGAAGACAAGGAAGAGAGGAAAATAATAAAGAAATAAAACTAAAAATAGATTTTCCACAGAATCTAGCTATGCCACTCCTAGGTGTTTACCCAAGGAACTCTAAGCTAATATACCACAGAGCTCTGTGCACATTAGTGTTTATTGCAGCACTATTCACAATAGCTAAGTGAGAGCACTAATTCAAGTGACTCAAAAGAACGTGTGTGTGTGTGTGTGTGTGTGTGTGTGTGTGTGTGTGTGTGTATTATATCTATGAATTTTTCAGTCATAGAAAAAGAGTTAAGTCATATTCTTTTCAGGAAAATGGATCTTAGTTTCTTTTCCTGTTGCTGTAATATAATACTCAGGCAAAAACTACTTAAAGGGAAAGAGTTTATACTGTCTTACAGTTCTAGGTGGGAAAGTCCCAGTATGAAGAGCTTGAAGCAACTGATTAAGTTAAGTCCACAGTCAGAAGGGATCAATGAATGTGGGCTGCTCTTCAGCTCCCTTTCTTAAACAGCTCTGGATCCTTCGGCACTCTCCATAGTGTGGAGGCCTTCCCACTTCTATTAATATAGTAAGAGCATCCTTCACAGATCTTCTCAGAGGCCCTTCTCCAAGCTCATTTAAGATTGTATTGACAATTCAAACCAACCACCACATATATTAAGCAAATTAAGCCAGTGTTGCAAAAGTACCATGTGCTTTCTCTTATATGTGGTCCCTGGGTTTTTATTAGAGATAACATAAAATCATGCCTGTATATATAATATGAAAGAAGAAGGGAAACAAAAGGGACTATGAGAAGAAATGGGAGGGGAGACAAAGAAAGGAGTTGAGTATTGTAGGGAATTGGCTCCGCTCAGCATACAATGTATGTTTGTATGAAGCTGTTTTAATGTAACCTACTACTGTGTACACTAAGGCTACACAGTGGTTTTAAAAATCAAACTCAGACTGGGGTAAAATGTAGAGAATAAGCTTCATATGGTGACCAGCTGTTGGTACATATACAACTCAACTGTATACACACCTCAGGCACAAGGGTATTTTGGAAGAGGAGGTGGAAACATTGCAAGATCCAGAGGACCAGGACACGAGTGTGAGACAGTGTCTTCTAAACATGGGGAACTGCTGAGAGAAAGAATTCATTTACTCCAGGGACAAGCTCCTGAATGGTTATCCTATCCCAGGTGGTGAGCCTTAAATACATGTACATATGGGCAATAGTAATTCAACTCAATAAGATAATGTAGAATGTGTGTGTGTGTGTGTGTGTGTGTGTGTATCATATGTATGTATGTACATATATGCGACTGTAATAACTATAGAAAAAGAGGTCATAAATTTGAGAGGAAGTTGGGGGCTACAAGAGAAACTGAAGGAGAGAGGGGGCTAGAAATGATATAAATACAGTATTTGCATATAAAATTCTCAAAAATATTGAATAATGAAATGTAAACAAACATATCTTAGGGCCATTCTGGCTCTTTTCTTCCAAAGACATTTCAATTGTTATAAACCCATTGTGTGGCTAAATATCAGCTCCAAACCCTGCTCACTGGGCCAAGAGTCCTGGCCTAGTTTCAGGATCCCTGAGGCTTTGATGAGCCTGCACCCTCCACACTAGGCACTCCTGCAGACCTCCGCTGAGATTTCTGACTCTCTCACTTTGAAGTGAGCCAGAACTCAGTTCTCTAAATGCTAAGTTGCTGAGACTCTGAATGCTGACCTCCCAGGCCCAAGTAGGTGGCTGGAAACCCCTTGTTAGCAGAGCCAGGCTGAGTGCCCCTTCAAGGGTAGCAGAGAAGGTCTTTCAGAGAAGGCGGTAGAGGATTTTCCACTCCTGATCAGGCCAAACTAGCTTGTGACCAGGCAGAGCTTCAGAAACAAAATGTTAGAAAAATCTTTTTGAAAAAAAATGTCAGAGTTATACCATGGAGATAACAATGTGAGTCGCTCAAATCCTGGAGAGAAGCGAAGTGCAGACAGGAGGCTGGCATTCAGCTTCATATTTTCCCCTTGAGTCCTTTACAAATTTCAAGCAGCTTTAGGGTGAAGATAAATAATAAGTAGAGCCCACAGAGGTTAAGTTGAGATGCCCAGAAAGGTAAACTTCAGCAGAAGAAAAGAAAAAAACTGGAAACAGACCAGGTTATATCTTGGCTATGAAGTGTCCCTAGACACAGACTAACTCTCGCAGATGCCAAAGCTCAGCGTGCAATATGCTCAGTTTCCAGATAAGTCCTTCCTGTTGCAAGCTAGAACAAAGGCTAGTGTTTTCTGAAAGGTAAACATCATCCAAAACCTCAATTTGCCAATGATTTTTCATACAAAAAAATTTAAGCAGTCAAACAAAAATTACTTGGTCTGGCAAGTTTGGCAGACATTCCAGAGGTTAGTGTTTGCTACACAGATATATTTTTAAAGATTCCTTTACATATTTCTTACGTGTAGCTTGCATGAGTTTATGTGTACACATGTGAGTGCAGAAGCACTGGGAAGTCAGAGGAGGGTGTCAGATTCCCTGGAACTGAAGTTATAAACAGTCATGAGCCATCATGTGAGGTCTATGAACTGAACCTAGGTCCTCTTCAACAGCAGCCAGTACTCTTAACCACCAAGCCATCTCATCAGCCCCCACAGAAAGTTTAAAAATATGTTGTGAGTGTATTTGTGAACCAAATAGGAATTCTAGAATTGCAATAGAGAAATGGGAAAGCACATCTATAAGTCATGACAGAATTCGTGACATTAAAATGTGTTTAAAACAATTTTTTTTGTGCTTGGGTTTATGGTTTATTTCACTGCTTTCTCTTGGAATAGATGAAAGCTTTTGGTAGGACAAAGAGTGCCTGGGAGAGTAAGAACACATATTAGTTCCCTGTTTAGGTTCTCAACCAACAAATTTCCACACATCATGGGGACTGTAGAATAGGAACGGGGACACTGATTTGAATATCCAGAATTATAGCACAATTAAAACAATTTTTATTTCCAGCACCTGAAAATAAATAAATACCCATACAAATAAAAAAATGACATTTCCTTTAGTAACAGAGCCATTATGAAATTACTAGCCTTAGGAATAGTGAGGGTCAGACTTTAAAAATGCAAAGTTGGCTTGTGTTATTCTGTTCATAAGGAAAAAGATAAGAGAGAAAGGAAAGGAATTTATGTTAGAAGTTGTAATGATTACAAAATTCCCCAAGCCGACTCATATCCTTCAGGCTATACATTGAAGAAACACTATGACCCCTAAGCATGGGAAAGATGGAAGGAAAGAAAGCGAAAAAGGAAGGAAGAAAGAAAGAAAGAAAAAAGAGCAACACAGTAATATGATTCAATGTCAAGGGGAAAGATAAAAAAACCATTGAATCAGAAATACAACAACAAGAACACAATGTTGTTAAAGGAGCTATTAGAAAACTGTGACTTCACAGAGGAATTCAGAGGGTCATGAATGGCAGCTGCAAAGTACTGAAAGATAGAAGCCCTCCTCCTAGAGTTCTGAAAATATTCTCCAAAGTAAACAGAAAATAGGACAGAGTCAAACAGAAACTGAGGAATCACTGCTATTGGACTTACTAATAAATGGAACACTATAGGGACTTCTCTGGACAGGAGGAAAATGGTCTTTGGTGAAAAGCCACAGAGTTGCAGACAGGAGTGAAGAATACAGGAAAGACAAATAAGATAAATCGAAATCTAGACTTAACTCTTAGATAAGTATTGAGTAAAAATAAAGAATGTACAAACAACATGATTGGTGTGCTGTGGGTTATAGAAACACAGAGAGAATTAAAATATGAACAGATGGGGCCAGCAAGCTATCTCACTAGATAAAAGAGCTTACAGCAAAGCCTGGTGACCAGAGTTCAACCCCTGAAACTCACATAAAGATGGAAAATGAGAACCACATATGTATCATGGCACGCAATAGTCCTCCCTCGACCCCTGTCCCAGATAGAAGAAAAGGAAAAAGGAAAGGAGGAATTTTAAATGAAGTTGAAGTGTCCTCACAGGCCTATATTGTGAGGAAATTCTAATTTGTAGTAGTCTAATAAGTCAAGAACACATGTTGTAAACTTTAGGGATGTATGTAAGTGCGTTTTGAGAAGGATTTCTATATTAACACATTCATAGGAGAGTGAAATTGAATAATTAAAATATTAAATTAACTTAAAATTTGTCTTAGGGTTACTACTGCTGTGATAAAACATCATGACCAATATAGCAACTTGGGGAAGAAAGAATTTATTTCACTCACAGTTACACATAGTTCATCATTGAATGAAGTCAGAACAGGAACTCAAGCAGGACAGGAACCTGGAGGCAGGAGCTGATGCAGAGACCATGGAGGAATGCTGCTTACTGACTTGCTCCTCCTGGCTTGCTTGGCCTGCTTTCTTATAGAACCCAGGACCACCAGTTCAGGAGTGACAGCACCCACAATGGGCTGTACCCTCCCTCATTAATCACCAATTAAGAAAATGCCCTACAGGCCTGCTACAGCCCAATCTAATAGAAGCATTACTGATGTTCCCTCCTCTTAGATGACTCTAGCTTGTGTCATGTGGACATAAAAACTAGACAGCAGAGAGGGTAAGAAAAGAGTAAATTATAAATCAGGTGAGACCAATAAAAATCAAGTAATAGCGTAAGATACTTGATTAAGATATATAAGTAGAACTGAATTTACCAATGTGTTTGCAAACTGGCCAGTGACCAAATTACAAATATCAGTTTCACTTGTGTTATAAATAATCACAAAATACCAAGACCGGTGAAGAAAGCAAGGGGGTCATAGTAGGTGCTGCCATTTATCAAAAGAGTACTTAAGATTACCCAAGATACAAGGAAATGGAACTGCTGTCAATTATAGCAGCCTACATGGGAAACAAATTTTGGTAGTGGTTGCAGCAGTTTTAGTGTCTGCCTAAAAACTCATGACATTTGGTTGTCATTCAAACAGTATAGTGTCAAATGGTAGGACCTTCAGGGGGTGGTCAGATTATGAGGTCTTTGCCCTTAGGAATATATTAATGCCATGACTGCAGAAATACATTAGTTATACCAACAGTAAATGGCTACTTTTTTACCTTTTGATTTATTGAATTTATTTATTATGAGGTTTTGAGCATATGTATCATTGTGCTTTGTTCATATTCACCCCGCTGCTATCCCTCCCCTTGTATTCTCCTCCATAATAGTTCTCCTTCTGGTTTCATGTCATGTGTATAAAACAAACAAGGGAACTCTCAAGAAAAGTAATTACAGATTGTAAGTACTCAGGGGAACAGAAGACCTATATCCATACTAAAACTGTAAATGAGCATGTATGTCAGATTTGGGCCTCACCATCCCAAACTGAAAATGCTCCTACTGATCATGAACTGGAAGACAAATAAACCGTAACACATCAGTGCTATGAATACTGTACAACAAAATAGGGGTGGGTTATTTACACACGCAATACCGTGTGTTAAAAAGGAGCCCCGCTGTATATTGTCATTCATGGGACATCCTAGAAAAGATCAAGATTTCTAGGAACTGAGGTGATGGTTGAAGGTTCACTATACTACAAAGGGATAGGAAAGAATTTTGGGAAGTGAAGAATACTTATCTGTCATGTATGTATATATGAATGTATGTATATATGTGAATGTGTGAATCGATCTATCTATAATATTTCTAACATCTATCATCTATCATCTTTTAAGCATCTATCTATCTATCATCTATCTTTTTAACATGAGACAAAGTGTGATAGTTTGTCTTTCTCCCATTCTCTCCCTTCCCTGCCCAATACCCTGTCTGGTTTCCCTTCTCAGTAAATTGTAATGAAGTTTCAGGTTTATGGGTGTCTCACACACATTTTTTTTCTTTCATACAATGTCACTATGCAGTAGTGGGACCCTCACAACCTGCTGGTATTTCTTGAATGCCACATCCTCCAGAATAATGAGCTAAATACATTCTTATCTTTCATAACTTATTCAGTCTGTACTATTTCTATTGTAACAAGAGAGAAACCAAGATAAAGCCAATAGTTTTCTAAAACTTTATAATTCTAAAAGTTTATATACTCTAGGCTTAATAATGAGCTGTGAAATTGGATGGAAACCT
Source organism: Mus pahari (assembly GCF_900095145.1). Taxonomy (NCBI): domain Eukaryota; kingdom Metazoa; phylum Chordata; class Mammalia; order Rodentia; family Muridae; genus Mus; species Mus pahari. Next base: position 141,614,705 of record NC_034613.1, read on the forward strand.
TTTTTTTAACCATTTTTATTTACTTTACATCCTAATTGCTGCTCTCTCCTGGGTCCCCAGTCCCAAAATCCATCTCTTCTCCCCCTCCCCTTTTCCTCTGAGAGGTTGGAGGTCCTCTCTGGGTATCCCCCACCATGGCACATCAAGTCTCTGCAGGATTAGGTGGATACTCTCCCACTGAGGCCAGACAAGGGATCTTGCCAAATGAGTCATCTCCCCAAGACTCTAGACTCCTGCGTGTCTTATAAATACACAGTATGACATAATAAAACAAATGAATAAGGAAAGTTGGGGAACCTATTCCACAGTCAGGCTACAGCTTTAAGGATATTCCCCACTACAGTTGTTCAGGATCCACATGAAGTCCAATCTGCACATCTGCTACATATGTGCAGGAGGGCTAGGCCCAGCCCATGTATGCTCTTTTGTTGGTGGCTCAATATCTAAGAGGCCCCAAAGGTCCGGGTTAGTTGACTCTCTTGGTCTTCCTGCGGAGTTCCGATCCCCTTCCGGGCCCAATGAAGCATTTTCTAACCTCTAGTAAAAAGCTGTATTTTAATTATAACCATGGAAAAACACAGCTGTATCCCCTGCTTTCTTCTTTTTAAAACCTTTCTTCTCATTTTAGGGCCAATTTTTCAATTTTCAAGAAAATGGTAAGCCATGGATGGTATCCTTTTATTTTTTGAGAATTTCACACATGAATATTGTATTTACATCATTTTCATCCCTTGACCTCCCTCTCCAACTCCTCCAACTTTTCCCCCCAAGTCTTTTCAGATCCATGACCTCTTCTTCTAGAGATATAATTTACACATAATATACTTATGTAGATATAATTTACACATAATATACTTATGTAGATATAATTTACACATAATATACTTATATATATATAAATACAGCCTGTGGGGTCAATTTGTTACTCTTGTACATGTGTTTAATGCTGACAACTTGGGAATGGATAAGCTACCAGAGAGCTCATCCTGGAGGAAGACTGATTGTAATTTCTTATAGAAATGACTTATCAGTCTGGGAGTGTGGGTCAGCTGTAGAGTGTATGTTTAGCATGCCTACATGCATATGACCTTCAGTTCAATCTCCAGAACTTTAAGAAAAAAGCAAAGCAAAAAAAAATATGTCCAAATGATGGATATTTTAAGAGGAAACAGATGAGGATGGAGCCAAGAGTTAGGAAAACAAGCAAGGTAAAGGAGAGGTATTATGGTACTTTGCTGAATTTTATGATGACTATTTTATGATTAAAGCCATTTAATTTGTAACTCATTTGATTATGATTTTAAATATTTGTTTGTCTGCCTTCTGTTCAAACTTTTGTTTGGTTTTTCTTTTTAAAAGCACTTGTCGGTTTCCATAGAATCTACTCTTGTCATCTGTGGCTGGAACCACTGTGCTAGTGTTACTCTGTGAATCATCAGAGGAAATGAACATGATTTGTAGCTCATAATCAAGTATTCTCAGTTCATCCGGCATGAGCCATCTGAATGCATTCACTCCTTTATTCTTTCTTTCATGCATATTTCATTTCATCTGTTCAACAAAGATATCTTGAGCACTTGGTACAGACTATGAACTGGTCTAGTATCAGAGAATATATTAATGACTGAGATAGATTCCTACCTTTGTAGGTGTGCGTGCACATGTGAGCAGAGGCCAGAAGTTGACATTGATGGCTCTTTATCTTATATTTTGAAACAGGGTTTCTCACTGAACTCAGAAGTTGACAATTGAGGTTCAGTGGCTAGCTAGGAAGCTCCTGATATCTTCTATCTCTGCTTCCTCTGTGCTAACAAGTATGATCTGGAGGTGAAACTCGGGTCTTCAGGCTAGTAAGTCAAATGCTTTGCAACTGAGTCATCTCCCCAAGCCTCTAGACTCCTGCATGTCCTATAAATATACAGTATGACATAACAAAACAAATGAACAAGGAATGTCTTGAGAAAATAATCATAGATTGTATGTACCCATGAGGACTGAAGATATATGTCCATACTAAAACTGTAAATGAGAAATTATGCCTGATCTATTATTCATCATCATCCCAAGTGGAAAATTGTCCTACTGATCATGAACTGGAGGACAGATAAACAAACCAGGACACACCAATGATGTGAATACTACACAGCAAAATAGGAGCGTGTTATATAAGCATAACATGCAATACAGTGTGCTAAAAGGAACCAGGCTGTATGTTACATATTTATGGGTCATCCTGGAAAAGATCAAGGTCTCCAGAAGCTGAGGTGAAGGGAGGGGTACACTAAAAGGGACCAGAAAGAAATTGGGGGGGATGATAGAAATGGCGTGTATTTGGGCTGCATTGGTGAAGGTGATGTGGTAGGGGTGTCAAAGTTCATAGATGTGTCCCCCTAAGCACATATGCAACTTAAATTCCAATAAACCTAAAGAAAGAAACTGGTTGGTAGGATCTCCCATTTTCTCAGACTGAGTGGCCAAAGAAAGTCTCTTAGAGGAGGCGACTACTGTTCAAACCTCTTGGATGTCCCTTTGTGCTTTTACTCGGAGGTAAGAGAGAACTTCTGTTTTATGCTGAAAGCGTGAGTTTTAATTAAAGGAGAATTTATGCAACCACACACACCAGGAAGATTTATAAGTGCAAGAATGTAAATTTAGTCTATTTTTAAAGGATGTTATTGACAGGCACAGTTCAAAAGACCTCACCAGGGAGCCCTTCGTGAGACACTGCGTGTTTCATGATGAAGCTTGTGCTTTTTTTTTTTTTTCCGTCATGCATATTAAGTTGCCAGAATGATACTTAATTAATCACATGAAAGCTTGACACTTGAAAAACTAATGTGTGAGAGACATGGAAGTTCTTTGTTACCCTCTTCTCCTCTGCCACATTCAGGTTGAGGGTGAGCCTGGCTGGGAAAGCCCACGTCCACAACACCTGGCCTCTGCTCATTCCAAGAAGCTGCTGGCAGCACTTCTGGGTCACTGTGGCTGTGGGCAGACACAAGGTGTATTTCCTTCCATGGTGGCAGCATATGCCTCTGAAAAACCAAACTAGATAGAACCTAGGATCTGGCAGTCCAAACTCCTCTAACAGGGATTTCTATGGGAGGATGCTCTACAGGGAACTAAATTGAGTCTTCTTTTGTGAGAAAGAGACCAATCTCTTCAGTATTCAGAAATCTAGGCATAGTAGCTTAAGAACCATTGAAGTGACCAGGGAAGGACCCCTTCCAAACTGAGCTGCACGGGGTCACTCAGCCACCATCTTTTAAAACAGCCAGATTTTGAGTCTGGAGCTCCCTGTCATGAGAAGGGAAATGGAATCAGACTGTATTTTGAATGGGGCCATGTAATAGCATGTATGAGAACAGCGGTGTGTGTATAAGGACAGAGTGTGCAAGTGCAGAGAGAAGAAAGGGACTAAAATTGAAGGTACTTGAATGTGAACCTGAAATTAGTAAACTGATGATCCCATGGTTCCAATCGAAATCCTTGAAATCTCCCTTTTGGGATGGTGAGAGTGGTATACATTTTTCTAGAAAAATGTTCTTTTCTTAGTGACACTCAACATTACCTATGGATACAGGGGGCTGCAGAAGAGTGACTGAGATAAACATTGGCTTTGTTAAAAACCTATGATGGGTGGGCATGTATGTTAACTGTCATGAGCCCCACTCACATATTCGAAACCTTGTTAAAATAGTTTAGGGTGGAGCCTAGGCTTCTGTTTCTGTTCCCTTTTAGTTCTGATGGTCATCCACATTGGGCAGTTTGGGTTATCATTTTACCAAGTTACCAAATATAGAGGCTCACTTGAAAACAGGCAATATGTACTAAATATGTGAACCAATAACTTAAGTATTTCAGATTTGAACATACACCTAAAAGAAATAAAATTCTTATGTCAGCCAAAAGATGCAAACTTCCAGTCCTAACCAAGAAGCTATCTGTACTTGATAGCTCCTGAGAGAGGGGAATTCAGTTTTCTTCAGTGGAATGACACTTGGTATCAACCACTCCAGGACAGGACTCATGCTCAGAAACAATTGTCCAATACAAAATGGACCCCTTGTTAGCTTGTTTATTTTTTGTGTGCTTTTGCTTTTTGTTTGTTCATTTTTTAAAAAGCAAAGAACATGGTGAGTAAGGTTGAGATAGGATCAGAGAGGAGCTGGGGATGAGTAAAGAATATTGTCAAGATATATTGTATGAAATTCTAAACAGCAAACAAACAGAAACAAAATCCAGAAAAGGTTCTTAGCCCCAAACCAGAACTACATCAGTATTCATCAGGATAACTGGAAGTCTTTTCCTCCAATGGGACCCTGCACACAATCGAAAGACCACTCCTAAACGTGCTAACATGGATGAGAACCCCAGAAATACACCAAGCATAAGAAGGCAAACTCAAAGTTGTATTCACTGTATGTTTATATGTTCAAGCATTTCAATAAGTAATGTCAGGTAAATAAACTCATAGTAGCAGTTGCCTTTCTTTAGGAATATTAAGTGGAAATGGGCAAGGTATTGGGACTCCTTCATATCCTCAATATTATAGTTACGTGGTTACATAGACATGTAAAAATGATGAGCTGTTAACTTACTCATTTTACTATGTTCATAGATGACACATTATTGATAAGTATAGAATACACATTTACATTGCCAAGCCCATAAAGCTGTTGTAAGAATCTTGTAGCTTTCCAACATAAGATAAATAGAAAAGTACAAGTTTTGTATTATCGAACTGGTCAGGCATCTATTCTTGTTGAAGTTAGTGTGATGCACCTGTCATTCCAGTGATCCATCAGCCTTTGCCAGGCAAGGCCAATTACAAAAAGTTAGTGAGGACATACTGCAGCTGCGGTGGCATTCAACTCAGCTTTGCACAGAGCTGTCCCTGACTGCTGATGGCGAGCTCAGTCTGGTCTGAAACTCCAGGAAGAGGGTCCCTGCAGCTGCAGTTTTCCATTCCGTGCCCTCCCTTTCCATGCTGTTCGCCTCCCTGAGGAGACAGTAAACACCATCTGGGCCACTGCATTCACCAGCCCGGAAACCCAAATCTCTTCTTCCTATCAAGAAAATTATGCTCAGCCTGACGTGCCCTCCACCAGTGGGAACCAACCATAGAGCTTCTGCCAGCACTGAAGTCTGCTGGCCCTGAACGAACACAGAAAGTGTCTGTGGTCATTAGTACCTGAAAGGTAAATAGGCAGGGTGCAAGCAAGATGAGGGTGTGTGGAGGAACCCTGGCTGGTCCACACAATAACCTGATTTTTGGACCATTACTTTTCAGTCTCTGAGAATATCATCTGTGCTGAGCAGTGTACTTTAAGTAGCTTAAGTTAAACACATGGCCACAAATACTGATAACACTATCTTTATTTGTCCATTACTTGTGAAGGCCAGCTCACCTGAGGACGGTTTGTGCTTTTATAGCAGGAGACTGAAGCACAAGTAGTAAAATGGAGGCCCTCCACTTCAGATTCTACACCTTAACGAATTGCTGCTATGCTTTGTCCAGTATACACTCTGGTCCTATGTATCTTTAACATATACCATAGAGTTGACTTAAGATAACAATTTATAACCTTTGGTCCAATAAACCTGTATTTTTCTTAATTTAGCCATTTAGCATATGGTGTATCTAGTAGTTTAATCATTTCTGTGTTCATTCTTCAGAACATAAGATACAATCAACAACGTGTGTGAATATCCTTCATATATATCTTTACTTGCCTGATCAAGCATGAGTTTTCTTTTTTTTTAACATGGTAGATATAGATATATGATAAATACAGGTTTGAAATATATATATATATATATATATATACATATATATATATCACATGTGTATTTTTCAGATGTGCATTTCTCAGAATAACAGAAGACACTCAGCCTCACCAAGATACAAAGATATTGTACATAGAAGGACAGTCAACCTTGAACTTGCTTAGCTGGGCAAAAGGGAGCAAACATATTTAAAGTCATTGAAGGGAGACTTAGAAAAACCAACACACAGCTGTTCTGTTCAGTCACACCTATGTAAGAAAAGTTAAGGCTGTCCAAGGAAGACAAAACTCAGAGAAATGGAGCCTTTTTCGTTGTTGCTGTTGTTCTTTCTCAAAGGAGATTTTACAGAGGGTCAGTGGGAACTTCTCTGTTTTCTGAAGGATTCTGAATTGCTTCTAAAAGAACACTAGCCTGAGATTGAAACTGTAGGGTAGGATTGTCCTTCTCACTGTTCAATTAATTTTTCAGAGAAAGAGAAGACAGGGAGAGGCAATGATTTTTCTTCAGAAAAAAAAATGCCCCTCAGTATCAGGCTTAGAGATTTAATTCTCATTTGTCTCCTAGGGTCTCCACCATTCTCTCATTTTTCTTTTCTTAAACTAATATGCCAAACTCCAGAAGTAATTTTCAGAACAAAACCATGCCTGGAAGGGAATGTGAGTTTGAGTAAAAGTTCCCTTTCAGGCAGACAGCTCTCTCATGTCATTCACTGAGTGGCCCACCACCCCAAGAGAGGATATAACTTCCAATGAGTACTTACCTGTCAGCTGACAGTGCTGTAAGTGTGAAGACAGACACCCCCACTGAAGTAAGTTGTATAAAGGGGATCAGTTTGCAGCCAATCCTGCCAAATAGCCACCTGTCAGCCAGGTACTTGCTGGCATCCACAGGGGCACATGTCACCAGCAGCAGCAGGTCTCCCAAAGCCAGGCTAGAGATGAACAGGTTTGGCACGTTTCGCATGGACTTGACCGTGCAGAAGATCTTGATGAGCGTGATGTTGCCAATAAGACCTATCACGATGATAAGCCCATAAACTGCAGGGATGACATAGATGAATCCCGGGTGAAACCAGTTGTCCATCTTGGGGGGATTCAGACTTTGATTGAAGGTGTCATTGCAGGACAGGAAAGGGTCCACTTCCAAGTTCAGGTGGGAACAATTATTTGGAGCCATCTCAAGGCTTCTCTCTTCAAATGTGCCTTCAAGATGCTGCTTTGTAACTTCTGGTTTTTCAGTTAGGCGCTGAAGGTAGGATCTGTGCGAGCCTCTTGATCTCCCTTTAAAGCACCCTGAATTCACACACACACACACACACACACACACACACACACACACACACACACTGGTATTCTAAACTCTAGCTCAGTTTGTTGATGTTGGTTCTGTCCCAGCCTTCACACCACCAGCAAGCAATACATCTGTAAATTCACCAAGTTAACAAGCAACAGAAACTCAGCCTGGAGAAAAGCTTTGAATTAAGCCCACTTTTTCTCAGCTCTTCCTACCTCCATCCTAGACTGAGTCTCTCTGGCTGCAGTTTACTAAGAACTTTTGGATTGCTATTTTCACACAGCATTTCCCGTCTTCCCTGATTTGTAGAACCTGAAGGTTTAAAGTGGGTAGAAAAAAACTGCACCAAGAAAGCCTCCAATCCTATAGGCAGGATGCTTTGGACGTCACTGGCTTCCCCAGCAAACGGCAGCTCTCCTGAGCTGCCGCTCTGAAGAGGAGCCAGGACCATGTATAGACAGCGAATGCCAGCCCCCTGCTGGACGCTTCAATCACTGCCCAGCTGCCTGCTTTCTCCAAATGAGAATCAGGCAGCAGATCACAACTCCTAAGTGGCTTAACAGATAGGTACCTTTGCCTTTTCATTTAAGCTGGGAGCACCTAATAGTCGGCATTTAATAAATGCTGTTCGCTGCAAAGTCTGGGAATATCTCTGATACTATCTCCATGAGTTCAGATGTGACTCATGACCCTCCTGTTTCTAATCTTTACTAATGTATTAAAATGGCACATCTAGGTTTGTGTGTGAGCTGTCCCAGTTAGTTCCCTTGGAATGGGGACTGCTACGGAGAATTGCATGCACGGACTCACACCTTAAACCTACAGCAATAGACTTCAGGAAAACCAGAAGTCCGGTGCACATGTGCTCTTTCTTGAAAACTTCCCAAGCCTCTGACTGTGGTCCTTAACCATGGCGCCAGCTGCATGCTCAGCACACATAGATCAATGGATGATCTTTTCCAAACCAAATTTAAAGCACACTATTTTCTTTTGATCTAAAAATCATATGAGCTGGCTTTTTGCATTTTTTGGCAAGCTGTCAATTTCCTCAGAAGTATACAACAGTTGTAGATTCTCCCAAGAAACAGGAAACAGGAGATGGGGGGTGGTGGTACTGGTAAAAGAAATGAGTTATAGTCAAAGGAGTGCTGAGAAAGACTATTAAAAATGCTATCGGAACGAGACTTGACCTTTAGCTAGCACTAACAAATACATCATAAGGCTACACCTTCATGATGTCTATTGAGCCCGCCCTTTTTGATATGTGTCAGAAAGCTAGTTAATAACAGACAGTGCTAGGGAAAGGTTCATGCTTCAGGACCCATAAGAAATAAAGAAACGTGTGCTTGCTACCATGTCAGGGCCCACCCAGAAAGCTTCCAAAGGCGTTGCCATGAACGTTTGCAGCATTTGATGGCCAGGTGGCTGCGGTACCCTGTTGGTAATATGAAAGGTTCCTTGTAGGCAGCAGTCAGAAGACTGACTACATGCTTGCAGGTAGAAGGGTTTTTTAGTGGAGTCCAGCACTTCCAGGGCTGAGCCAATAAACATGAGTCTATTGGTGTCAATCAGTTGCTAGAAGTACAACTTATTGATACAGGACATGAGCTTCAGTCCTGACCGACCCTCCCATTTATTACCTTGGCACATTGCTTGGGCAAGTTACTTACACATCTTCAGGTTCAAGTTCTTTATTTGTAGAGCAGGGGTAATTTATGAAGTTTAATAAAAACCATCCCTGGTAAGACTGTATAGTATTTATTCCATTTGATTAATTTTAGCTACTTACCACTGTTACCATGTTTACCATTTGGGGATTGAAGGGAAAAGATTTGCTTGGGAACAGCTCAGAAAACTGATTGATCTCAAATCAATAGACAGGAGTTCCACACACCCCAGTGAATCATCAACTCCTCTGTTTACTTAAGAGGAATGCATAGCTGCCATGTACTACATATGTAAGAAGCTAGAGAGTGGCACTGATAGAGATGCTCACTCGTTAGATCCATTCCCTTTCTAGAATGGAGTTAACTGCCGCCCCCCTCCCCGCCCCAGAAAGTGTAACACTCAACATTGAAGATTTCCTAGGAGTGTGCTAGGGCTTTTGAACAGAGAAAACACAGCACATGCTTCGTGGCACAAGGGAAGCAGGGTAGCATTGAACAAGAGAAGCACTATAAGCCCCTTTATAAAGGTCACCCAAATGAGCAGAAACAGGGCTCAGAGAGTACAACATGAAACACAGCTGGAGGCAAATTGGATGAGACAGTGTTGAATCCCTTGTTGTTGCTATGAAGTTCTGCCTGTAGAGTCTGGGTACACAAAGAGGACTTAAGGGCTTTATATCTCCCCATCTGTTCATCCATGTGCTGAGTCAGTCTCACTTCTTAAGTCCAATTAGGCTACTAGTGAGTGTTTCTTCCCATGTATGTTAAGCGGATGTGGACAAGTGTTGATTTCTCAAAGCTGCTGTTAGCATTGTGCCTTCCACAGCCATATAGAAATGTTCTAATGGTAGTTTAAAAGTGAACTTATATTGAGGTTTGACATCTACTATTAGCTAGATTAAAATTCTTGGTAGAGACTAAGATAAATTAGTTACAGTGACTGTGTCCAGAACAAAGGGAGATAGAGAGGGAGGGGGAGGGGTAGAGAAGGAAAGGAGGGAGAGAGAGGAACAGAGGCAGAGAAAGACCAGAATAAAATAAAGGACAATGGATCCATTGGGGAAGACTTTTTATTTAAGATTTCAGGTTGGCATTAGCCTATATGACACAAATCTTTAAAAAAGAAAAGGTGGTACTAGAAAGATGGTTCAGAGGTTAAGAGTATATACTACTCTTCAAGAGGACCTGGTTTCAGTTCCCAGCACCCACATCCCAGAAACTCCCGCTCTAGGTGGAATCCAGGGTCTCTGGTGTCTGCAAGTATCCTGCACTGACAAACATGTACCCACACAGAGATATACACATACACATAACTGACAAAAATATGCTCTTAAATTAGCAAGATTCTCAGGGGTGCTTCATAAAAATACAACTTCTGAGGTCCTACACTATATCACGAACTTTAAACCTTCAATGACAGAACTAAGAACCCAATAATGATTCTTTTTCATTAGGTCTCTAGGGGGTTCTAGTGCTTTGTTACACTGGGGGGGGGTGGCTAATGAGGCAAACAGCATAGGCTATAGGGATTGTGTCAGCATGACAGTCCATATTCTGTCCCTTTGATGAGGGAGGAAGGAAGGGAACATGTATAAGAATTTACATTGCTGCTATGGGTTCTTGCTATCCAAGAGTAAATCCTTAAACAAGTAAATCCTAAGCAGCTTGACCTTAGGGTTTACTAGAAATATAGTTGCTCAACCTATAGAGGCCCTTGCTTAGGCCTAGCAACCGGACTTGTGAACCCCACAAGGTGGCAGGAGAGAACTGACTCCAGGGAGTTGCCCTCTGACCTCCATGCTGTGTGGCATGTACATGCCTGTGCATGCTCACACACATACCAAATGAAATAAATAAAAACCGTTTTAGAAATGCAGAATCCTAGGCACTACTCTAGTCCTAATAAGTTGCATTTAAAGGAGCTAACCTTCATTGTAACAAGGTGTCCAGAAAAGTCATATGCAAGTTAAAGTCTATGATACAGGGATGTCATAGGCATCAAGAATGTCTGGGAACAATGGTTAAAAAAAATGGAATAGGAACAAGAAACTAGGTGTATGGGGGTAGGAGAGACTAGAGGCTCATGCTCAGTCTGAAACCAGTAACTGGACCACCTCAAATTGTTTTTTATTTAAAGATTTATTTATTTTATTATATATGTAAGTACACTGTAACTGTCTTTGGACACTCCAGAAGAGGAGGTCAGATCTCAATACAGATGGTTGTGAGCCACCATGTGGTTGCTGGGATTTGAACTCAGGGCCCTCGGAAGAGCAGTCAGTGCTCTTAACTGCTGAGCCATCTCTTCAGCCCCTCCTCAAATTTAACTAAGAACCACTGCAGCCTTGCAGCTCAGTGTGGTAATGTGAGCCTGTAGTCCTAGTACATGGGAGTCTGAGGGAGGAGGATCAAGAGTTCCAGACTACAAAACAATTAGACAAGAAAGTATAATACTGCACCGGGGCTTCTTCATATCCCCGATAATGGTTGAGAGTTGTTCCAGTGTCTTAGGCTACATCAGTACATCCAGGGGGAAGACCCTAATCTCAGAGACCCACCTGCCTCTGAGTTCTGAGAATCACAGTCACCCATAGCATGGTGATTTTTTTTCCTTTCTTTTAGGGATATCACTCTGAGAATAAAAAAGCAAGGACATGATGGAAGTCACTCCAGAGAGAAATTCTGAGCCTGCTCTTGTGCAAACTGAACTCACTACAGGAACAAAGGAGTCCCTGGAAATGAGAGATGAAGACAGAGAGGTAAGTAATGAAGAGAAATGAGAAACAGAATGCTGAATGCTAAATAGTCCAAACGTAGGACAAACGAGTCAGGAGTAGAGTGACATTCAGTTTTGATGACAAGGTGATGTGCTGAGGGTCGGTGGGCACTGGACATGGTTTCCATATGAGAGCTGTGACAACAGAAGGGAGGAGCTGTGTAGAGGACTGCAGTAACTCTTGCTTGAAAAGAATCAGAGATGTCAAATTTTAGTGCTGCAGCAGGAACAGACAAGGCAGATGAGTCTATCCAGATCCTACAATGCTGGAATGTTTCAAGTTCCCTTTTCTGTTCTCACTACTCTTGACTTTTCATGGGCTGAGAAACTTCCGTGGAAGATGAGGGGAGTGTTCTCAAAGAGTCAAGTGTCAGTTTGAGCCCCACAAAAATGCAGAGACAGATGCCGATGGTCAGAGAAAGCCTGAAGAGGAATGTCCAATGCTGTGGCTTTTAAATCTTCCTGTTCTTGATACGTGTGATGGATGACCTTGATTGTTGACTTGAATCCCCAAGCATATCTATGAGGGATTTTTTTTGTTTTTTTGTCTTTTGTTTTTAATCATTATTTTCTTTATTTACATTTCAAATGCTATCCTGAAAGTTCCCTATCCACCCACCCACCCCACCCCCGCCCCTGCTCCCCTACCCACCCACTCCCACTACTTGGCCCAGGCCTTCCCCTGTGCTGGGTCATATAAAGTTTGCAAGACCAAGGGGCCTCTCTTCCCAATGATGGNCGATTAGGNCATCTTCTGCTACATATGCAGCTAGAGACAAAAGCTCAGGGGGTACTGGTTAGTTCATATTGTTGTTCCACCTACAGGGTTGCAGCCCCCTACAACTCCTTGGGTACTTTCTCTAGCTACTCTATTGGGGACCCTGTGTTCCATCCTATAGCTGGCTGTGAGCATCCACTTCGGTGTTTGCCAGGGACTGGCATAGCCTCACAAGAGGTCTCTATATCAGGGTCCCTTCAGCAGATTCTTGCTGGCATGTGCATTAGTATCTAGGTTTGGCGGCTGATGATGGGATGGATCCCCGGATGGGGTAGTCTCTGGGTAGTCCATCCTTTCATCTTAGCTCTAAATTTTGTCTCTGTACCTATATCCTTTCATGAGTATTTTGTTCCTTATTCTAAGGAGGAATGAAGTATCCACACTATGGTCATCCTTCTTGGTTTTTCTTGTGTTTTGCATAATGTATCTTGGGTATTCTAAGTTTCTGGGCTAATATCCGCTTATCAGTGAGTGCATATCTAGTGACTTCTTTTGTGATTGGGTTATCCCACTAAGGATGATATCCTCCAGATACATCCATTTGCCCAAGAATTTCATAAATTCATTGTTTTTAATAGCTGAGTAGTACTCCATTGTGTAAATGTACCACAGTTTCTGTATCCATTCCTCTATTGAGGGACATCTGGGTTCTTTCCAGCTTCTGGCTTTTATAAATAAAGCTGCTATGAACATAGTGGAGCATGTGTCCTTATTACCAGTTGGAAGATCTTCTGGGTATATGCCCAGAAGAGGTATTGTTGGGTCCTCTGGTAGTACTATGTCCAATTTTCTGAGGAACCGCCAGACTGATTTCCAGAGTGGTTGTACAAGCTTGCAATCCTACCAGCAATGGAGGAGTGTTCCTATTTCTCCACAACCTCGCCAGCATCTGCTGTCACCTGAATTTTTAATCTTAGCCATTCTGACTGGTGTGAGATGGAATCTCTATGAGGGATTTTTGTGATTGGGTTCATTGTGATGGGAAGGCCCACCCTAAGTGTGGGCAGTCATAGTAGATTAGCAGGGTCCTGAAATGAATATAAAGAAGGCGAGGTAATTACAAGAATTCATGGCTCTCGTTTCCTGACTGTTGATGCTGTGTGCCCAGCTGCCTCAAGCTCCTCAAACAGTAACTTCTCCTTCATGCTGGACTGTTTCTGGGAACGGTGAGTCAAAACAAATGCTTCCTTTCCTAAGCTGTTTTTGTCAGGGATTTAGTCATAGCAATGAGACAAGCAACATGGAATGTGTCTACTTAGGAAATCGGGATTAATTTTCTTTCTGTTGGATATGAGCTGTACTCAGTGTCTTGATTCTAACAAGTAAAATGATGAAGCAGGCAGTGTACAACTCCCAACACTAGATGGTAAACAAACCATCACAGTGTCTTTTGGGGGATCACTTGCTCTGGAGGAAAGCAGCCGTCATGTCATGAGGACACTTGCTATGGCTTGAATGTGAACTGTCCTCCCACAGTTCCATACATTTGAACACTTGGTCAGAAATGGTGATGCTTTGGGGTGGCAGTCATGGATCCTTTGGAACATGGGGCCTTGCTGGATGATGTAGTCTGACAATGGAGGGCCTTTAAGGACATTCTGCCTTTAATTATGATCTACCAAGATGTAGCAAGCAGCTACAAGGGCCCACAGCCTCAAACTAAGCCACCATGCATCCCCCCTCCATCATGATGGAAGGTACCCTCTAAACTGTAAGCCCAAATAAGCTTCTCTTCCTTCAAGTTGCTCCTCACAGACATTTTTCACAGGTGCTAACAAAGTAACTAAAACAACATTCAAATAGCCTTATTAATAGGCCTACTTGATGAAGAACTGATATAGTTCTGTGTCATTTTAGGAGTGGGACCCTCTAGAGCAATGCTTCTCAATGCTGCAAATGCCATGACAACTCTTTAATGCCATTACTCATTTTGTGGCGACCCACAACCAAAAAGTTATTTTCATTGCTATTTCATAACTGTAATTTTACTACTGATATGAGTTATAATGTAAATATCTGGTAGGCAGACGGTCTTAGGTGACCCTTGTAAAAAGTCCTTTAACCCCCAAAGGGGTCATAACTCACAGGTTGAGAAACACTGATCTAGAGCCAAAAGATTTGGCTGATATGTGACTGTAGCTTTATGACATTCCCTGATTCAGGACCAAACAACCCAGGCCACTTCCAAATTCCTGGCCACCAGAGACTGAGTTAATAGATGTTTGTTACTGTTAAACCACTTGTTGATGGTAATTTGTTACATAACAGTGGAAAACACTTAGCCAGTACAATGGATGGACTAGAGGAAGAGAGGTAAACCATTAAAAGAAGAAAAAAAAGAAATAAAGGACCACAAGAGGCAACTGCTGTAAAGCCAAGTTGAATCTTGAGTATTTAGACAGGGTGTTCATTGACATAAAAATCTGGTCAAGTCTGGAGAACTTTTGCAGACCGTAATCCATTTGTTGTCCAAGAACAGCAAAGTTTCTTATCTGGATAAGATATATGTATTTTGAAGATAGTTAAAATGAGCTGAACTTAGCTGCTCAGCCACCATATATCTGGAAATTAGACAATTTATATGCCATCTCTATATCTGCTCAGTGAGCTTGCACAAGTCAAATCAATTCAATGAACATTATTTGTTACTGAAGTGTTCTATGCTGTGGCTTTCCATCTGTGAAATACAGGGACATTTTCCCCTTGCCTTTGCCCCAGGACAACATGAGGCATCAGTCCCAAGCAGTAACAGTATGCATGCAAGAGAAGTACCATTCTAAGATCAGCCATTTCTCCTCAGTCTTTTTCCCCTCCCCCATGAAGAATGCTAAATGCCTTGAAAGGCATCATCGAGTTATTTCTGCCTCTCCATAATAGATGTCTGGAATAACTTTAGATTTACAGAAAAGTTGCAAAGGCAGGGCAAAGATTGCAAATGTATCTATCATCCAACTCCCCATAACGTTAAAGTCTTACAAAACTAAGAGATTCACATTGGCACAATACTATTGCACAAACTATAGACTTTAATCAGACTTCTGGTCCTTCTAGGCTGTCATCTTCAATTTCAAGGTTCAATCCAAGATGCTCTGTGGTAGTTAATCATTATGATGCTTTAGGCCAGTGGTATATCTGTGACAGTTTCTCAGACTTTTGTTGTGCCTCCCCCCATGTGTGCTCATTATTAATGATTGAACCCAGTTTTTCCTTTAAATTATTTTTTAACAGGTTGGCCTTGAATTCACTCTCTAGCTCATATGTGTGATCCTCCTGCCTCATCCTCCTGAGTATCTTCCATTTCAGACCTGTGCTACCAGACCTAGTTTGATCTTAATACCCTTTTAAGGGGTATGGTTCAAGTATTTTGTAGAATATCCTTCAATTTTGGTTTTCCTAACACTTCATTATTAGACTTGGGAGATAAATTCTAGAGGAAAAAAAAGCCATAAAAATCTTTCCTTCTATAACCAAGGAGCATCATTAATGGCGCAGAAGAGGAGGAGGAGGAAAGAGAGAAGGAGGAGGAAGAGGAGGAGGAAGAGTTGGAGGAGGAAGAGGAGGAGGAGGAAGAGTTGGAGGAGGAAGAGTTGGAGGAGGAAGAGGAGGAGGAAGAGGAGGAGGAAGAGGAGGAGGAAGAGAAGGAGAAAGAAGAGTTGGAGGAGGAAGAGTTGGAGGAGGAAGAGGAGGAGGAGGAAGAGGAGGAAGAGTATTTTGTTCTCCCCCACTTCTGTGTCCCAAAATTCTGAAAGGAACCTTTAGACTAAATTCAAATTATTGTTTAGGCAGGTTCCTCTGAAGGCTCTTGGGAGAACTGGACCCAGTATTTCCTTGGCTTATGGCCATACTTCTCCATTCTCTGTTTCCGTCATCACATTGCCTTTTCTTCTTTATAAGCAAGTCTTCCTCTCTGCCTCCAACTGATAAGGACCCTAGTGGGACATTGGCCCCAATGAGATAATCCAGTATAATCTCTACATCTTAAATATCTTAATTAATTCTTAATAAAAATTCTTTGTCTACAAAGTTTGTCATTTAAAGGGATATATTCATACTGGATGTAGGACCAGGTTTTGGATACTGTTGAGAGCCATTATTAAGTCCACAAGGTATTTGAGACTCATGTCATTCCTCAATGGCAATATTAAACTTGATTACTTGGTTAAAGTGGTGCAATGGTTTCTCCATTGTAAAGTGATATTTAGGGTAATCAGTTACTCTTAATTACTAGAAATGTGATTTCAATTATATAGAGAGACAAGGAATGATGTTGATGTTATATAACCATTCAGTGCTACATATAAGAAATGCCATATTCCTTGCCAGATCCACTTCCACATCCTGGAAATACAAGAATTATCAATCAATGAACCCTGCTACCAAGGAGTTAATTGATTTCTGTGGAAAATATTTTAAATGTCCTTTTAAAAAAATTATCTCATTAGTCAGCATAAACAAGCATGACCTTTAAACTGGAATTTGCTTCAGTAATGAACTTCAGTTGTTTGATGGGTTTCAAATTATTTAAAGGTAGTGCTAAGGGCTCAGTGGTTAAGAAAGTGTAATATTCTTGCAGAAGACTAGAATTCAGTTCCCAGCACCCACATCAGATGGCTCATACCCATCTGTAACTCTGATTCTAGGGATCTATGCTGTCTTCTGGCCTTTTCTGGAGTTGCACCATTGAATGGGAACAAAACTGGGTGTGGTGTCACAAGCTCTTAGTCTTTGCATTTACAAGGATGAGGCAGGAGGATCGGGAACTTGAGGCTATCCTGGGCTACATAAGAAGATTATCACAAGCTAATAAATAGGTAAATAAATAAAATAACGAATGAAAGTATTATCCTTACAGTTTTTGAAGTATTATTGGACATACTGTATCTCCCACTTTTATATGCTCTTTTGGATTCTCTTCTAGAATATAGACTATACTTTCCCAGAAAAACAACTAAAAATTCCAATCTGTTTCTTCTAAGAAAAAATTATTTTTTTTATTTTGTTTGTAGCAGGTTTTAAGGAACAAATGAACCAGGCTGTGCCTCCAAACGCTAGGTGCTCATAGAACTGAAGAGAGCCCAAATCTCGCATTTCACCCTCCCCATCTAGCCTGTAAAATTACACACCATGTTCTTCTTGAAGGAAGATGCTAGAAAAGGTTTACCCACAGATTTTTGTTTCTCCAAATGCCAGGATGGCACTTCAAACTCAAAGTGGTTCCATGGGAACTCTTGCTCAATATAAAACTGCTGTTACTTTTACTGCTTGAAGGAGGCTCACCTTAAATTAACTCCAAGTCATGTCTGAAATATATTTTCCATACTAGCTTTCTCAAGTCAAATACTCTTGACATGGAGCACCTAAGAAACGAATGGGAATTTATCAGTCACATACTACGGGATCCGCATTTCTCTTTGCCCATCATATGCAGCATTCTATTCCAATGGTCTTTGAACTACTTGCCTTTGTGTATGTCATTTTAAAATAACATTTAATAATCCTTTGAAAATTTCATACAGGGTATTCTGATCATAGTCATCTCACCTCCTAGATCTACCCTCTCTACCCTCATCTCCCTATTTACCCAACATTGAGTTTTCTTTTATTTATATATAATATAAATATTATATAAATATATATGTATAATATTATATGTTATATATAATATTATATATATATATATACCAATTTTTGTTGCTCAGCTACCCTTGGGAGTGGGGGAGCTGCCCTGGAATGTGGTTGGCCTACTAGGTATCAGACTATTAAGATAACAGATTCCCTCTCCTTGCAGCTGTCAGATGCTAATACCTCCTCAGTTCCATCTTGGAATTTTATCTGGCTCAAGCTTTTGGACATCTTGTCAAGGTGTCACATGCCCTGTGTGTTCCTAAGTTCAACTACCCTGTTGTGACCAGAAAACAATTCCCTTGAAGCTGATCATCATCTGTGCTCTTACAATCTTTCTGTCCCTCATCTTCCTTGACGATCCCTTGGGGGTAGGTGATATATAAAATCTATTCAATTCTGAGCAGGACAGAGATTCTTATTCTCTTCAATTAATCAGTCAAGGGTTATTCTTTTTAAAACTCTCCATGCTTCCAAATTTTTGCACAAAAAGGGAAATAAAGAATATTATGATTTGGCTTTCTTTCTGACACCCTCTTTGCAAGATTCAAAGGAAATAACAAATAGCAAAGAATCTGAATATGAATAAACAAAAAGTATAAATTCCTAAACAATTTCAAGAGACTATGTTGTCAAGTATTATCACGGTTACGATATAAATAATAATCTTGTTTTTTTTAAAGTCATTATTTTTATTTTTAATTAATTAATAATTTTTCAATCCTTTCTGTTTAAAGCAGGCCTCGGTACACTTTTTCTTAAGGGACAAAATGAGAAATATTTTGGATTTTGTGAAACTTTAAGCTGACTCTGGGAAGGAGCCAAGAGATCGTAGTAGGAAAATGAACGAGTGTGGCTGCCTTCCAGGAAACTTTATTTATAAGATGACATGCTGGCCCACAGAGACTTGCTGAAATATGTATGGCCAAAACGGTGTTATAATCAGGACTTGTTTCAACATCATGTGGGAAGTAGAGAAATGCATGGGGACAAAACTCAAATGGGAGCATCTTGACAGTTCCATAAGACTGGTTGTACCTAGGGCTCAAACTCTGCTTGTGTTTCTGTATGTGCTTGAAACCTTCCATTAGAAATAGGCTTTGCTAGTGTCAGAAATATAATTCATTATCAACACGGTTCATAGTGCTGTCCACAGAACTCGTCTCTCAACGTGGAAACCTCTGCTGAGTAGGAAAAGTGGAACTCCCACCAAAGCCTAAGCCACCTGTCCACCCTTTAGGTGCTTCTTGAGAATGAAGTGGCATTGGGCTTCATGTGATTTCATAGTGGCTGCCGAGTTGTCAGTCTAGGGAAATGCCTTATAGATGCATTGAAGATTTTCCACTTTTACTGCCTTCCTACCCAATCCTTTCCTATTTCACTCTGTGGCCATTATATTTTATTTCTGAGTCGTGTTCTGACTGTATATCACTTGGCTGGCCTTTTAGCCCAGGCTAGCCTTGAACTCATGATAATCCTACTTCATCCTCCAAGAATGTTTATTCTAGCATGCATGGTTCCATTTGAATATATTTCAAATCTGTTAGTGTTCCATACAAGCCAAGCTAACTAGCTATATAATAGCTACTGTCAGATCTATGGAAAGAGGACAGACAAGAGAACACAGTCCTAGAAATAACCAACATCAATTCTCTTCTGGAGTCCTTAAAAGCATCGAATGGTACAAGGCTTTCTGCACTCGTCTTCCAGGAGAGGAGATAGGAAGGAGAAGCAATGTGAAGGCATTACCAGGGCTGATAATTCTGGTCTTAACACTGGGAGCTAAGCCATCAGGTCTCACTTCTTTTCAAGGTACAAAAGGTAGAAATAGGAAGATAGACATGACTCAGAGTTCTCCTGGGAAGTTGCATGAACAAAAAAGAATAAAGGGGAAAAAGATACGCTGAGGTAAAAGTTAGTAGAAACTATGGATAAAGAATTAGGGAACCTGACCAACTGGATTTGGAGCTATCCCAAAAGCTGTTGCCTGTCTGTGGGCTATGTTTTTCTAGCTGGGCTGCCTTGTCTGGCCTCAGTGGGAGAGGATGTGTATCACAGAGGCTTGAAGTGCCAGGGTAGGGGGATAACCTGCCCCCCCCCACCTGCTCAGAGAAGAAGGGGACAGGGAGGGGGAAGAATTGTGGGAAGGGGTGACCAGGATGGGGGCAATAAATGGGATGTAAAGTGTGAATAAGTAATAGTAACAACAACAACACCGAATTAGGGAACCAAAAACAGAGAGAGAGAGAGAGAGAGAGAGAGAGAGAGAGAGAGAGAGAGAGAGAGAGAAGAAAGTCAATAAAATAAGATGGAGAATCCAGCAGCTGCAGCTTTGATTTCTTCTTCAGCAAAACCACATTTTTGTTCAGTTTCTCTTTTTGTGGGGTTTTTACCTCTGGGGAAATAAACATGCTGCTCATTTCCAATCTCATGTCTACAGTCACATTTTTTTAATATCAAAGTAATTTAAGATAAAGAGTGGAAAGGCACAAAAGCTCTCAGATTCCCACTGGTGACAGGACTGCGGTTGTGCTTCCCTTTGCAATAAACAAGGTGAGACATCCTCCCGGAAACACATAGCAAATTATGCCATACTTTGATGGAAAGGAAATGCTGCTAGCTTTCTGAATGACTCATAACAACAGCCATGCCTCTAATTCCCAGCTCACAGCAAAGAAGCTTCTCCTAAGACTCCAGCAAGGCTCGATACCCAGCTGTTCATTTTCCTCCACTATACCCTTACTCCCTGTCCTGACCAAACTCCTGCCTCTGCTTGCCAATAATGAGAAGCTACTTTTCCAAAAGGAGAAGCCAGTCTGCTGTGGTGGGCTTACCCCTCACCATAGCTGTTCAGCTATATCCATTCTGGCCCGAAGATGTAGCTCAATGCTAGAGTGCCTGCCTAGTACATGCAAGCCCTCTAAACCAGACTGTGTGCTTTTCCTCTTTCCTAAACTCTCCCTTTTCCATGATTATGATGCACAGGAGTCTTCTTCGAGTTTTGTACCACTAGACCAGCTATTAAAGCACACCCTCTTTCTTAATCAAGGTCTGAAAATGTGGGAACCTTGGATTTGAGAAGGAATTAGTGAGACTACCACCCCAAAACCAGGCTGTAAGGCTGACTTAAGAGTGAGATCTCTTTTCATCTGTAACAAAGAAAACCAGGTTGCCAAGCATGTGAGGCTAACAGAAAAAAGAAGTGAGTAACTGCGCAGGTTATAGCAGATGATAGTGTTTCTGTACTTCCCTAGTATTTTGTTTAAGATTCAGTGACTTCAAATGACTGGGGAAGTAAAACATAATTAATTTTTTAAAAAAACTTTCAATTGAAAAAAATTGTTGAGCTGAAAATAATCAGGTCAGAGAAAGAGCAAGGAGAGGCTTTTGTTACTAGGCAATTCTGAAACAATACAAACTGTACTTTGGAAGAAAAATGTCTTCTACCTCTTCCTAGGAATCAGGGCACTCTGCTTCCTCCTAGGTGGAACTGATACATTACTGAATGCAGGTACACTCACCTCATTTCAAAGGCATGGTGTGATGGTGTGTGTGTGTGTGTGTGTGTGTGTGTGTG
>NC_034613.1:141636442-141640058 GCF_900095145.1 Mus pahari
GAGAGAGAGAGAGAGAGAGAGAGAGAGAGAGAGAGAGAGAGAGAGAGAGAGAACGGTAGACTAGAAGTCACTTAGAGCTGAAGTTACAGATGGGTGTTTGCCATTACATAAGGATGTTAACCACTTTATATGGGTGCTGAGAACGAAACTTGGGTCCTCTGCAAGAGCAGCAAGCAGTCTTAACTGCTGAGCCATTACTTTAGCTTCTGCTTGTCTGCCTGCCTTCTTTCCTTCCTTCCTTTCCACAGGTTCTCAGGTACTTGACTTTGAATTCTCTACTTAGTCAAGGGTGACTTCAGGTTCTCCTGTAGAGCTCCTACATAAAAACATCTTAAATTCTCACTCCAAGTTCTGGGCCTATTCTAGAATGTTTCTAAGTTTATCTATTTTTTCCTGAAAATTTTGTAATTTCAATTTTCTTTTACAATGAATATTATTTCATCATATATGCATAAATATATACATGATGGAATGCTATTCGTTGTAATATCAATGTACATATATGCATTATATTATGCATTATATATACATATATATAAATAAATAAAATTCTCATTACCCATTCATCTGCTGATGGATATCCATGTCAATTCTGATTCTTTGCTATAATGAATAAAGCATCAATAAACAAATATCTCTGTGGTAGGATGCAGAGTTTTCTGAGTATATACCCAGAAGGGAGAAAGCTGGGTCTTATGGTATTTCTATTTTTAATTTTTTGAGAAATCTCCAAACTGATTTCCACAATGTTTGTACTAATTTGTACCTCCCCCAGATGGTGAATGAGGGTTCCTTTTTCAACACTGTGCTCTTAATAGTGTGGTTCCAGAGGATACCTTCAGCTGGAATCAGATACCTTTAAAATTTCAAATGAACCCTAACTCCTTCACAAGTGAGAGAACTGAGACCTAGAGAGATCAAGAAACCATCACAATCAATGAATTTTGAATGCAGATAAAAGCTAAGGCTTTTGTGAGCTTAGCTAGGTTTCTTCCTCCACTTCCATTCCAGGATGCTTTTTTTTTTTTCTTCTTTTATTTTACTGACACAGGGTTACACTGTGTAGCCCTGGGTGTCCTGGAAATTACTCTGTAGACCAGGCTGGCCTTGAACTCAGAGATCCACCTGTCTCTGTCTCCTGAGTGCTGGGATTAAAGAAGTGCACCATCACTAGCTGGCTCTGGGTTGCTCTCCTAATAAGCATTTCATTAGAGGAACCTTGGCACAACCAGAAATGCACCACTCAGCCTGCACTTCAAGTCAAAATGTGTTGTCCAGTTGAGATTCTACAGCTGTTGAGTGCTTTCAAGATATACCCTTGCTTTCTAGTTGGAGGGGCTTTAATTTTCCTAGGAAGCTATCAGTCAAAGGCTCAGCCTGGTAAACATACCAAGACCTGGTCATCTCTGCTCAGTGTGGGCCTCTCCTAATGGAAATCATTTGGGCCAGATCTCCCGTTGGATTGGGGGATCATTTTCTGAGCTGCTTTATCATCCCAGGATTTCCATGGCCCACTGTGCTTCATTTCTTCTTTACTTCTTATGGGTATTATTCCTGGTACAAGGTCTCGCTTAAGGTATTCTTTTTATGATTTATTTTCCAGGGAAGAGCAATTAGGCACAAGAATCACATGGGGTATTTTGTGTTGTGGTTGTTGTTGTTGTTGAGGAGGAAGAGGAAGAGGAGGAGGAGGAGGAGGAGGAGAAGGATGTGTGTATGCGTGCATGGGCCTGTGTGACATATTCTTACATGTGTGTATTCACATGCTTATGCAT
Source organism: Mus pahari (assembly GCF_900095145.1). NCBI lineage: Eukaryota > Metazoa > Chordata > Mammalia > Rodentia > Muridae > Mus > Mus pahari. Next base: position 141,638,218 of record NC_034613.1, read on the forward strand.
TTACTTATGGAAGCCAAATATTGACTTTGGGTGGCTTCCACTATCACACTCCACCTTCCTTTTCTGAAACAGGGGCTCTCGCAGAACATGGACCTCACCGTTTTGGCTAGACTACCTTATTCCCTTGTCTCTGCCCCTCCAGCATTATGGTTACAGATGTTCACGCCTACACACACACACACACACACACACACACACACACATTAATGTGAATAATTCTGGGGAGCCAAACTTAGGATCTGGTGCTTGGCTAGTGTGCACCTTATTCACTAAAGCTATTTCCCCTTGGACAAGCTTTTTTGATACTTCTAACACTTAACATAGAAGAAATTAATCAAGTTTAGAGACCAATAGCTTTACTCCTTTTTCTTGTCTTTGACATATGTGAATTCTCTTAGTATTGACATACAATTTTAGATTTTTAACAGTCTCCTTCAGGGAAGTGAGTCTCAAATTAACGTTAAGAAATTCTTGCAATCTGGGACTCAGTAGTACTAGAACCCAGTAAGTACCCTGTTCTGCCCCCCTGAGATACTATATGCACATGGTGTGTATAAACTTGTACAAGCTAGTGTGTGTGCATGCTTGCACACACACATAGCTAAAAATAAAATGTTTTTAAAAGTTTCTTTAAAAAATTAACTCTCTCTGTGTGTGTGTGTGTGTGTGTGTGTGTGTGTGTGTGTGTGTGTTTCAGTGTAGGTGCCCAGAGGCTGGAGGCATCTGACTCTCTGGAGCTGAAATAACAGGCAGTTTTGAATTTTCTTACATGGGTGCTGTGAACTGAATTTATGGCTTTTGGAAGAACAGCAAGTACTCTTATTCATTGAGCCATTTCTCCAGCCCCAAATTATGACAATAATTAAAATCCAGTTCGTTTAACTGCCTGGAATTGTGTGGGGATTTTTTGTTGGTTGGTTGGTTGGTTGGTTGGTTTGTTGGTGGAGGTTTGTGAGATTTTTTTTTTGTGGGCTCTTTGAGAAGTGCCATATAATTTTTCTCAGTGTTGCTTCCAATGTCCTAAGATCCTTTGTTTTCTCCTTTAGCCAGCAAATCTCTTAGTGTTTTTAACTCCACATTTAAATTCACTATTCTACCAAGTCTTCCTGGAGACCTCTGGGGAAAATTGTCCTATAGCACTATTACCACCATTACCATCATCATATGAACACCATCAGCACCATCAGCACTTCATCACTATTGACATTTATAAAATCTGATTCAGTTCCTTATAAGCACACAATAGTGTAAATATTATTACTGCATTCATTTCATTGGTAGGGAGTCAGAGGCACAGAGAGGTTCAAAGTCACATATCAAGAAAGGAAACCAAAAGCCTGAGTTCCAAAGACAACATAAAGTCATACCTGAAAACATCAGGTTGTGTCCATTGACTTTCCTAGAAACCTAGTCCTAAGAGATGAGCAAGTTGCAATAAATGATCAATAGCCAACAGGCCTGCCTGGAGGGAGAAAGGGGAAAGGAAAGAAGTTCACTGGTTCTGTTGTGAATGAGGTCAATTCTGTGGCTAAATTTGATCCTAGAGAGTTTGCAGCTCCTTCCTGTTCTCCACTTCTTTGCTTACCCCCCTCTCCCCTTTTCTACTCCTTAGTTGCTTGAAATGCAAAGTAGAAAAACTGAATCAGTAGGTTTAATTCAGAAACAATGTGACTAACTACTGTTATGATACACCATCTTGAGCCAGTTGACACTCCTATAAGAGAAGACAGATTGGTAAGTACTTGCTGGTGGGATTGCAAGCTTGTACAACCACTCTGGAAATCAGTCTGGCGGTTCCTCAGAAAATTGGACATAGTACTACCGGAGGATCCAGCAATACC
>NC_034613.1:141640293-141645924 GCF_900095145.1 Mus pahari
CCACATGAAGCTCAAAAAGAAGGAAGACCAAAGTGTGGATTCTTTGGTTCTTCTTAGAAGGGGGAACAAAATATTCACAGGAGCAAATATAGAGACAAAGTGTGGAGCAAAGACTGAAGGAAAGGCTATCCAGACACTGCCACACCTGGGGATCCATCCCATATACAGTCACCAAACCCAAACACTATTGTAGATGACAAGAAGTACATGCTGATAGGAGCCTGATATAGCTTTCTCCTGAGAGGCTCTGCCAGAGCCTGACAAATACAGAGGCAGATGCTTGCAGCCAACCTTTGGACCGGAATTCCCAATGGAGGAGTTAGAGAAAGGACTGAAAAAGCTGAAGGGGTTTGCAACCCCATAGGAAGAACAACAATATTAACCAACCAGACCCCCCAGAGCTCCCAGGTGTTGCACCCTCTTGACCAGCAAGGAAGACGCAACCACCAGTTCTTCTAACAGCAGTTTATTCAGCAAGCTTCAATCTTCATCTCCCCCGAACCCTGGGGAAGAGCCCAATATATCATTCATGCTGACCAATCACACCAGGCAATGTAGCTTTGCCAGGTGAGCAAGCTCAGCCAATGATCAGCAGGGATAACAGCAGCAGCCAAATAAGGACTTGTTTATTATAAGAACTCTCTTCCTGTAGGCGCCATGTTGGGGTGTGGCCCCAGGGGCTGTGGCTCCCCACACTCAGGGACTAAACCACCAACCAAAGAGTAAACATGGAGGGACCCATGGCTCCAGTCACTTATGTAGTAGAGGATGGCCATGTCAGGCATCAATGGGAGGAGAGGCACTTGGTCCTGTGAAAACTTGATGCCCCAGTGTAGGGGAATGTAAGGGCAGGGCAGGGAGGCAGAAGTGAGTGGGTGGGTGGGGGAACACCCTCATAAAATCAGGGGGAGGGGTAAGGGGAATAGGATAGGGAGTTTCCGGGGGGGGGACTGAGAAAGGGGATGACATTTGAAATGTAAATAAAGAAAATAGCCAATTCTTTAAAAAGAAAGAAAAATAGGATAAAACATAATCTTAATCTATCCAAAGTTTTGGTGGCACAGAAGGTTTAGAAATGACCCAGAGGAAACCATTCTTGTTCTTAAGTTACACACACACCAAATGGACAGTTATGTAGACATATGATTGTACTTAATAGTGACTGATTGAGAGAAAGCCCAGAAAAGCCAGCCTGTTCACATTCTTCTTGGCCTTTCTTTGGGGGTAATCCCTTCTTTATAGGCTCTGGGCAAATTCCCTCTGGAATGAGGATTTTATGAAATGCTGTTACAGAATTTCTTTATGACAAGGTCCTACAGTGAAATATGGGGGGGAGAACCAGAACAGCAGTTTTAAATTTTTTGGCTACCTTGGGGATAAAATATCTGCTTAGGGGAGAGGAATTCTGGTTTCTATAGCCTGTCTGAAAAGAACAGGGAAAAGGAGAAAGAAGAGAAGGCTGTGAGAATTAAAAGATGCAGAGCAATATTCAATAAACAGTGGTTTGTTTTCCTCAGAACATTGCCAAATTTTGCGTGTAATATTTAAAGCCATCTTCATTACCATCTCCTGAACCATATTTCTACAAAATAGCTATTTCCCATCTTTTCTGGAAGGGCTGTGGTTTTCTCTGAAATCACACTGTGTTTATGTGACTACAAAGTTTATTATATATAAGGAAATTATGTATCATAATATACTTTTTAAGTAGACAAACTTATTTGATAAGGAGATTAATGTGTAAATTTCCTGGAAAAAACAAACCCCAATGGTAAGTAGGAGAAACTGTTCTAATTCACGATATGATGAGATGTTAGAGTACTAATAAGGCATGAAAGGATAAAATGATTATTAATTGGAATGTGACCTTTGGGTAATTGATGCCTATGCTTATGAAGAATTTAAGTATGAGGGGAAATGACTTTTTAAACAGCCATTACATTTATCCACACATCCACTCACTTATCTGTGTACTTCTTCATCTACCCATCCATTTATTATTCACTAACCCTCTATTTCCACATCTATCTATTTTACCCATCTGTCCAATTGCTATTCAGCTATTCTTCCATCCATATCCTTCCAGTCATTTATCCATCTCACTAACTCCTTTCCAGAAACAACATGTCATTATTGTGTGTCTACTTTCCTTTGAATAAGAAAGAACAGAAAATGGTTCTGGAGACGTGGTTCTATAGCTAAGATCTCTGGCTGCTCTTCCAGAGGACCCAGGTTCAATTTCCAGAACCCATATAGCAGCTATGCTGGATAGGTCTATGTCAGCTTGATACAACCTATAGTCATAGGAGAGAAGAGAGCCTCAATTGAGAAAATACCTCCATAATATCTGGCTGTAAGGCCTTTCTTAATCAATGATCAATGGGAGAAGGCCCAGCCCATTGTGGGTGATGAAGAAAGCAGGCTGAGCAAGCCATGGAGAGCAATCCAGTAACCAGCACTCCTCCATGGCCTCTGCATCAGCTCTTGCCTGTTTGAGTTCCTGTAATGACTTCCTTCTATGACTTCTTTCTATATCACTATATAGCATTATAAGGTGAAATAAACCCTTTCCTTTCCCAGGCTGCATTGGTAACGCTCTTTCATAATAACAATAATAACCCCAACTAACACAGAAATTGGTACCATGATAGTAGAATATCATTGTAATAAACCTGGCCATGTTGTTTTGGGGGAAGATTGTGGGAGGACGTAGAAACTTTGGGCAAAAAAAAAAAAAAAAAAAAACGATTGGATGTTCAAAACTTGGTGAGCTGTTCTCTGGGAGTTAGGAAGAAGAGAGTGTTGAGAGAAATGCAGATGATGAGAGTCTGGCTTGTGAAGTTCTAGAAAGCAGTTTGAGAGTTACTTAAACACTACTGGGGCCATTGTATATTTGTTATTTTAAATAGTGGTATGGAAGCATAGGCCAAGTAAACCCTTTCCTGTCCAAGTTGCTTTGGTCACGGTGTCTCACCACAGCAATAGGAACCCTAACTAGTACAGAAGCTCACAAACATTTAAAACAACTCCAGTTCCAGGGAATTAAATGATCTCTTCTGGTCTCTTAGGGCACCGGGCCTGCTCGTGGTAATACATAAATATAGATTCAGATAAAACACCCATGTACAAAATATAAAGTTTCTTTTTAAGAAAAGAAGCTTTGAGATAAACGTACTCGAATGTAAAAGTCTTCATAGTTTCTAAGCACGAGAATTTATATGTAACAGAAAAGACATAGATAATTCATGGCTCTAAGAGGGATAGTATTTATTCTGATGTTGACAGATCCTTGAGGATATTAAGTAGGTTGGCATGAATGGCAAAGGCATCATATGTGGAAGAAAGAGCAAGTTGTGCTGTTTAGATGGTGACTATTTCAGTTTAACAAGATAATGATGGCAGATGAGGTGTGAACGATATATTAAGAAAGATCATGGGAGATGTATAACCACATATAACTATAGGCTGGAAATTTTGGTGTCTTCTTGGCAGGCATGCAAAGATTCCAAGATTTTTCTATGTAGTAGGCAACTACAAAGCAGCATGCGATGAATACTTTTAATTAATTTCAAGTTTTAATTGGCTACTGAATAGCTAAAATATACACAAGACTCTGAATATTTTTTAGATCATAGCCCCTTGTGTGTTTGTAATTTGTTCATGGCATCTTGAGACCAAGAGAAAACCTTAACGATTCTATTTATTAAGTTCAAACAACTTGTTAAATATTTATTTGTATCCAAGCAACTTAGTAGCAATTTAAAACAATAGCACAAACATGTTTTAACTTTTGGCAGAAATTTCATGGTTGAATAACTATGGCAAGTTCTCCAGTGGGATATGTGTGTCTCAGTGGGATATGTTGGATATTCAGAATTTCTGCAACCTTGGTTTTAAGTTGGCCCCCACCTCTTGACTTTCTGTTTCATGCTGATTTTCACTTGGTATTTGTATTTTATCTCAGCAAATGCTGAAAATCCAACCTCACAAAGACATCATGTTATGAAAAACAGTGTCAGCACACCTTATGTAGAAACTGAAATTTGCATTAAGGTTATAGTTTTTAAAGCATTCTAAAGGTAATGTGTATTCCCATGTTTCCTTCAAAAGTGTAAACTGTACTGTTGTGCCTTTATGAATCCACTGTATGGACCCAATATTCTTCAGAATACATCAAGCCATTACCATCCACCAGACACTATCTTAGGCACTTTATATATGTTGTTTGATTCAATACAACAATGGGGATGGCTCCTATTATTAGCCTTTTCATAGAACTGGAACCTGATGGAAATATACATAAACGTTATGTATAGCATGCCTATTGATTCATGTCAGAAGACATTGTATTCACATGCTTTTGTCAAATTTTCCTTACTAGATTCTAAATTCTAGGAGTAGACATCACCCCCAATGTAGTTTGTATTCGATGCCTAAAGTATCTTACTGTTATAGGGCATGATGACTTCCTTGACTTCAGTAAGTTACATTTCCCTCAGAAGATCTTGAGGCATGAATTTGACAACATTCATGTGTTAGGGCTGGTGATGTTGCTTAGTGGTAGAGCATTTGGCCTACTATGTCCAAACCCAAGGTTCACGCCCCAGCATCACCAAAATAGTTTTAACAATTTACACAAGATGATTCAGGAAATATTAGAAGATGAATATGGTAGTGTATCAGGGAAAGAAAACAGCCAGTAAAGGTGAGATTAACAAGCTAGATTCCATTGTAGGTAAGTTGAACTCAATCACAGAAAAATTCTTGGAATCAGAACAGAAGACATACATGATAACATTCTTCTGAACAGGCAACAGAATGGTGATATTCCTACCCAACACTATTCACACACTGAAAGACTGCTCCCAGCAAGATGTTCACCTTTGGCAATTTGGCCTGCCATGTGTGTACATGGAGAGGGTTTCAACTGCCATAGAAAAATCCCCAGGAAGGTAAATTTACTTGGTGAAATTTTTGGCAACTAGAAATCAAATCTATCCCTTAAAATTGTACAACAAGGTAGATCCTGGGAAGATCCAGTCAGTAACTGTTTTGTTAGAAGACCGCATTTATTAAATGATCAGGGCAGCACTGGGCAGTGGCAATGCACACCTTTAATCCCAGCAGTCCAGAGGCAGAGGCAGGTGGATCCCTGAATTTGAGGGCAGCCTGGTCTACAGAACAAGTTCCAGGACAGCCAGGGCAACACAGAGAAACCCTGTCTTGAGAAAACTGAGAAAAAAGAAAAAAAGATCAGAGCAATGCTTTTCTTACTACCTGAGAAATATGGGTAACTTGAGAAAACTTATTTAACAGAGTATAAATTTCTATTCACAGAGTAAAAACATGCTCTTACTTCTTTGGTTGGTGAGAGACTACAGACATTTTAAAGAGAGTCTGCATGAATGTAAATGACTGAACTAGAGACATCTCTGAAGGAGCTGCACATGTTTTCTGGGACTAGGGCTCAGTGCTAATAGAGGCCTTGCTCACATGTGGGAGACCCCAGCTCCATCCTCAGTGTCAGAAAAAATGAAAGAAAGAAGGAAGGAAGGAAGGAAGGAAGGAAGGAAGGAAGGAAGGAAGGAAGGAAGGAGGGAGGGAAGGAAGGAAGGAGGGAGGGAGGGAAGG
>NC_034613.1:141646174-141647623 GCF_900095145.1 Mus pahari
GGAAGGAAGGAAGGAAGGAAGGAAGGAAGGAAGGAAGGAAGGAAGGAAGGAAGGAAAGGATGGAAAGGATGGAAAGGACACAAGGAAGATGTTTGAGAAGGGTTATACCATCTCCTTCCTTGCAAAGTGGTACCAAAGGAAGAAATTATATGGAGAAGTGGCTTTGTTTTTTTTGACTGAAATAAAACCAGGCGGAGACTTTTAAACTGAAAAGGGAAAGTTGAAACATGGGTTCCCATTGCATCTATTAATATCCATTCTAAGCCATGTTAAAAGCGTGTTTGAGCAGGAGAAAATGGCTTTGGGGGGATACGTGGGAGCAGTGAGGAGAGGCTGCAGTTTCGAAATGCATTCTCAACAAAATGAAATGGATTCACCATATTCTAATTCAACTTAGTTATGCCTCATGAAATTGAGAAGTTCCTTATAAATTACACTGTAGAAATCATTAAGCAAATTCTCAAGTAATACTTTCCAAGGGGGAAAATATGAGAACTGGCAAGCAAGTCACGAAAATGTGCAATCCACCATTAGTTTCTTTTTCCTCATGAAAATGAACGACTGCTCTGCTGAATTCCAATTGGGAGGATGTTGTTTCTGTTGATCTGAGAGTTTATTCTTCAAACAAACTATGTCAATAAGACCTTAGTTTAGGCCTGAGCTCTGAAAAATCTCTCACATGAATTAATATCTGTTAACATTTCCATGAGTGCCCTTGCAGGAAGCAAGAAGTAATTTGCCCCAACTCACAGAGAAGGGTCATCAGTGTTCTGTGGCCGCCAGTCTCTGGCTCCCTCTGTACCTTCTCTGGAAAGATGGGTTACCCAAGAAAATCTGAGACATCGTTTTCATGAAAAAGCACAAAGATACAAGTAAAAAACATCACTGTGAGGCCATCCTGCTGAAAAATGTGAATCATGTCCCCTTGATGACTTGAGGATTCAGAGGTCTAAGACATCGGCTCCCCCACACACTTGTGTGATAAGAAGCACCACGTAGCAAGAGGAGGACAATCGCAAGGCATCTCAGGAGGCACCAGAAAGAGAATTTGCAAAGAAAGTGAAATGTGCCTCTTTCTCTGTCTCTGTCTCTGTCTCTGTCTCTCTCTGTCTCTGCCTCTCTCTCTTTTTCTCTTTCTTTCTCTTTCATTTGTGTGTGTGAGTGCACGTGTGTGTGTGTATGTGTGTGTGTGTTTGTGCGTGCTACTGTATTACTGGTTACATGCATGTGTCTGTAGAGGACAAACTTGGATGTCATTTCTCAAGCAAACATTTTCCCTTTTTAACTTCTTTGTTTCTTTCTTTGTTTTTAAAACAGTGTCTGAATAGTGTTTAGTTCTAGCTGGCCTTATACTCACAAAGATCCATCTCTCAAGTCAAGTGCTGGGATAAAAGGCCTGCACCACTATATTTGGCTTATTTTTGTTTTGTTTTTTTTTTTTTGTGTGTG
>NC_034613.1:141647715-141679872 GCF_900095145.1 Mus pahari
TGTGTGTGTGTGTGTGTGTGTGTGTGTGTGTGTGTGTGTGTGTGTGTGTGTGTGTTTAGAGGGAAAGATAAAGATAAAGAGAGGGACAGAGACAAAGAGAGAGAAACAGAGAAAGACTGAGACAGAGACACAGACTGGGGTACACGTTTGTGTGTAGTTGCCTCTGGAGGCCAGCAGAGAGCAGATGTGGGTGCCGGCAACTGAATTCTGGTCTGCTACCAGAGAACCATGGTCTGCTGAGTTCTCCCGCTGTCCCCCCACACCCCCTCTCTCTGCCACAACAACTGGCTTTTTTTAAATGTCAGCTTTAGAGATCAAACTCAAGTCCTTATGCTTATCAAGCACGTACTTAGTACTTTACCAACTAAGCAACCCACCATCCTTGGATCCCTTGATTGGGACATTATGTAGTTCTTTGAAATTAAGCAAATCATGTGCAGATAATTAAATGATTGTACCTCAAATGACTATTCCTAATATTTCACCTTTAGATGGGCCTCATTGTTGGGCTACTTCTGACTTACTTAAGGTAATACATGTAGGCATGGGTAATTTCTTTTGTTTAATGTATAGGCTTTAAAAGGCAATGTGTAGTCCCACTTGCTCTCTTAAGCCTCCATTAGCATGATAAGACAACCTACTTCAGTTGTCACATTGGTTCAAGAAAGATGTATGTCTCATTGAATAAACCAAAACATAAACAGAACTGACTGCTATGGCCACTAAATCCTAGATCAGACAACCTCTAGATGGTCTAGATATATAGTAGATAAAATATGTGTGTTTTATAAATTAAGAGTCTGTGCTTGTTTATTACACAGCATTAGCTGATTGACACATCTTACTGTCTCTAAAAGCCATCAGTTTCCTTATCTTTAAACTGACTCCAAACTAAGTTGAGAACTCTTCTATTTTTAATCACATCCCCTCCAAAAATAAACCCTCTTACTTTATATGTAGCTGATCTTTGAAAAGTAACCCTTATATTTCTAAAGCACATGGATTTCTGAAAGTGTTGCTCTTCTGAGTGTATGTCAGTTGTGTGTTTAATGTCCCCAATTAGACAGTGTGAAGTCTACCGTTCACAGCTGAAGACCCATATCAAGTGGGCAGAGATTAGGCCTCAGATAAACAGTCTATATTTAAGTTCTGTCCTTCAAAGTAAATATTCCCAAACAAGACCCTATTTGTTTATTGCTTGAAAACAAATAGGAAATTGGGATTATGAGGATGGGCACTAAATATAGTCACGTGCCCTTGTCAAAGAGAGGCAGAGGAATATTTGCTGGAAGAGGAGGGGCACAGGATGAACACAAAGTCAGAGACTAGAGTGACCAAGACACAACCTTGAATGCAAGTGACCACTGGAAGCCAGAAGAGACAAAGCCTAGAGAGCAGCCTTGAGCCTCTGAAGGGAACTCAGTTCTCCTGAGTATGGCAGGAACCTTAACTCAGTCACATCTGTTATAAAACTCCTCCTTCACAAAAATGCAACCCTCCCATTACCCTCTCGTTTCCACTGCTCAAGCAAATATCAAACTGGACAGTACTGAACTTAGCTTCCTCTACTTGTAGACACCCCAGACCCTGAAACTATTTTATTCCTCTGCTGCCAGCACTTTCCAAGGATCCCCATGTGGAAGACAGAACATTTTATAGTTATTTCTAAATCACATTTTCTAAAATGATTAAGAATGTGGGCATATATAATTCATCAAGTAGTGGAACTTGCAATGAAAAGATATGTGTTTTGTTTTTATTTTTATTTTGTTTTGTTTTGTTTTTGTTTTCGTTTTCGTTTTCTCCTGAAGACTCATCATCCACGCTCTAGCCTAGAGACGCTCAGAAAGTCTGGTCCAATTCAGCTGTTCCCATCATCTCAGCCTTTGTACATTGCCCAGAAGCCAATTCAGTTCTGCATGGTTTGTTCAAGGATGATTAGAGTTCAGGCTGATCTTCTTTTCCTAATTGTTAAAGTGAACAAGGAGTCCTGAGGCTGTCCCTGGATCAGGGCGGTCTGCTTGATAATCACTCCTTGTTGGCTTTTGAATACTGCTGAAGGAGAGGAGTTATAGATTCACTATCTTAGCCCCCCCTCTGAGTGCTCCAATAAACCTCGGATGCAAAGACTTGTCAAGGTTTAGAGTAAAAGCTCTCCAAGCTACACATTGTCAATAAGATGCTATTGAATTCACCCTCGAATTCTTCTGCTTGTCTTTAAAATACCAGATGGGTTTTTAGAGAATTCACCAAGTCATGCAGGTAATGTCATTTTGAGTTGTTGGCCAGGAATTCTTAAAGAAATCTGAATAATATAAGGCTGCTTTTGTAAAGTCAGCAAATGTTTTGCATAAAAGAGAAACTTATTTGCCCTCACCATACTTCTGAGGATGTGCACATACTTGTGTGTGTGTGTGTGTGTGTGTGTGTGTGTGTGTGTGTGTGTGTGTGTGTATGGTGTGGTATGTTTCATAACAGGACTCAGTTCTCCTGCTCACTCCCTTCAGGCTGTGCACCTGAAATTTGATCTTGAACTGTAATAACTCCGTTTTGCTTAATCTGATTATACTTGACTGAAAATGAAAAGCAGTGTTTATATGATATATTGAAGGCTTTGCAAGGAGTAACTAACCTTCTAGCAGACTGTAACCATTTCATACAGGAGACATTCATGAGAAGGAATGTCACTATTGATGTTTGGAGATTAATGATTTGTATTTGGAAGGAGAATGCCCCTGTATGTTACAGGATGCTGGGTATCATCCCTGACCTCTTTCAACCAGGTGTACAAGGATGCACATAGCCCTCCCCTCATCATGTGGGGTATGCAAAAGTGTCTCTCATTATTGCTAATAAATCCACTTAAAAATATTTGCTTGAAGGAATCAGAAGAACACTGTTAAAATAAACAAAAATATTGAATTAGAGGACAGGGTCAGGCAGGGGAAGCAATGGCTCAGCCTATAAAGTGTTGGCTACACAAGCAGGAAGACCCAAGTTTGACCACACAAACCCATGATTTCAAAGAACAAAGAAAAAGAAATGCCAAATGTGGCAGCATCGACATGTAATTCCACCACCAAAGAAACAATGACAAGAGAAGCCCTGGGACTCACTGGCTAGATATCTAGTTGAATTTATGAGCTCCAGGTTTAATGAGAGATTCTGTCTCAAAAAATAAAAATAGAATAAAGTGAAGGAAAATCAAGGAAGACAGCTGTTGTTAATTCTAGACTCCATACACTTATACATACATATGAATGTGCACTCTACCCATGCATGCGTACAAACACACACACACACACACACACACACACACACACACACACACACACACACACACAGAGTTCTTAATTATCTGCTTTCTAGAAGTCATATTCTTACACAACCCTCTCCCACATTGAATAGAGCTAATCCATGCAATCAATGGGCTTTGTCAATCATAAGACTGACTGGGTTTGTTTGTTTGTTTGTTTGTTTGTTTGTTTTGAGGTAGGTTATATGAGATACCAGTTTTTCATATTTCTGTCCCTGGGGGGATATTAGTTGTTATGGCATAAGTATGTGCAGCAAGCCCATTGAAATGCCTGTGTTACAATATTAGCCTCTGTCAAACTATTTTATGATGCATTTACATGCACAATTGATATGATCATACAATCACTGTAGTAGTTGTCTATTGCTGGTATGTTTCTAAAAGGTGTTGGAACTTGTCATCTCACATAGAAAGCTGAGCTATAAAATTTGCTTGCTGCTAAATTTTCCTTGCCTACTAAATGATGCCCAGTATGTGAACTGAGGGTCTCTGTTTTACAATTTGGTCATTCTATTCAAAGACAATGAGGGGCTAACATGCCTAACTGCTGTGACAGTCAGGATAAGATGAAGCCCACACTCTAGGGCCTCAGCTAAACTTTCCTTTAGGCTTGCTACATCCTCCTGGGGGATGACCAAAAGACTGCCTATGGGATAGACGGAGCCTTTCTTGTACTTCTGTTTTATTGTCTCCTTAAAACAAGACCAGTTCTCTTCTGAATTCAAAGATATAATACTACTTGTGTGAAAAAAATAGGCTGGGAAGAGCAAATATTGAGAATTTCCAGAATCATATCAAATGGGTATGGTCATGGCACAGCCTAGCTTCTTTTCTCAGTTTTCCCTTAAAACCTCCTCTATTTTTATTGTTAAAGACAGAATACCAAACCTCCTTACTCTCCCTAGATGTATCTTCCCAGCTGTCCCAGGTCAAAATCTGTGTTGACTTCTCTTTCTATCAAGGCATTCTTCAGTGCCTATAGGACTCATTAATCAACCTGCAAAGACTGATTTTATCAGTCTGAGTTAAAGTGTGTGACTAGCGTAGTTGGGTAGGACCATCTTCTGTTGCTGAGATATCTGTCTCGATGCAGGCTTCTGTTAGAGTTGTGTGTAAGCTATCTCTTCACATACTAGTGCTGTATAACACAGCACTTCAAGACTCACGGATACATTAATAAGATGTGGTTTTTTTTTTCATTTATGTGTCTTGAGTTCATCTGGACTGTGGCTGAGCCCAAGTTTTGCTTAAGTGCAATTCAGTCCTTTTATCCTCCTTAGACCAGTGGCTTACATGAGGATGCTCATGGAGTGGTGGCAGAGGGAGTAGAAGGGCACAGAAGCAAGCACATTGTATTCTTTAAGACTGATTACAGGGATGATCTCACTTTTATCCACATCCTGCTCTCCAAAGTAAGTCACGTGGCCTAGACAAAAGTCAATGGAAAAGAGACATATACTTCCCCTATTGAGTTTTGGAGATGCTGAAAATCATCAAATATGCAGGGCTTTTCATTTGGTTCTCCTTTCCGTACATTTATCACTACAAATTTGCTATAACCAAGTTGAAGCATGCATTTTATGGTTTGTTAGCACAAACTCTGGGTTACAATTTATAATGCTGATTTTTATGGACTGCTGGGCTTTACTTGCAATCACGTTTCCTTTACTTCACCATGTTATAACACTATGAAATTGCTGATGCAGCTGGAGAGATGTTCCAGTGGTTAAGAGCACTTGTTGCTCTTGCAGAGGACCTGAGTTCAGTTCCCAGTACCCACATGGCAACTTACAACTCTCCTTAATTCTAGTTCCAGGGGATTTAACACCTTCTTCAGATTTCCCTGGGCATTATGCATGCACAGAGTACACATACATATAGGCAAAGCAATCATGAATAATAATAATAATAATAATAATAATAATAATAATGAAATCTTTAAAAAGGAAGAAAGAGATGACTCTGGAGGCATGAGTGTGGGTGAACCTTCCTCAAGGGCCTGAGAGAAGGAGAGCTGACTCTGCCTCCTGTCAATGGTGGCATTGGGTAGCCTAGTGGGAGCAATGTTATCTGCACCCTGGTGGTGCAGATACGGGAGAGCTGGTGGGATGACCATCTCAGCTACCACCCAGGCACAGGCCCCAGGCCTTGAGTTGACCCACCCCCAAATCTCTATTATCTATGAACTATTGGACCACATGAAAGCGCTGATCTTGTTGATCCAAAGCTGTAGTATCTTCATAACACAGGGCAACAAGATTACTGGGAGAAGTCCTGGTAAGGATCCAATATTGATGGTGTCACAGAAGCCAGAGGCCTTGAACCAGACCAGTGACACACCGCAGTAAACATTTTCAATTTTTGTATGGACAGAGGGGTATACTGTGAGACAGTCTGACACACTACAGCTTCCATGATACGATGCTTCCTATACTTTGGTTTTGTTTGTTTTTTATTTTCTTTTGTGTGTATGTGAGGGGAGGCGTTTTAAGGGCCAAGGCTGGAGGGGTGATGTGAGGGAACAGGCAGATAAGTAGGTCTAGGGTACGTGATGTGAAACTCACAAAGAATCAATTAAAAGTGAAAAAGAAAAAAGAAAAAAATAACAAATTTTGGCCACCTAAAAATGATCTTGAGCCCTCAACAGGAAGATATAACAAAACTAAAAAGTAAGAGAGAGTGGTAAGAGGATGGCTAAGGGGGCAAAGGCACTTGCCACCAGTCCTGATGATCTGAGTTTTATCCTCAGGATTGCTAAGGTGAAAGGAGACAACTGACTTCAACTAAAGGCTCTCTAATGTCTACTTCTGGACCATGGCATAACACATACATACATACATACACACACATACATACATACATACATACATACATAAGTGTTTAAAATAAATAAAAATTTAAAATGTTTATACAAAATAAATCCTATAACTCCATGACATAATAGGATGATGTCTTTCCAGTGTCTTCTGTGATGAGTAGAGCATGCTAAGGCTGCTGTGCTATATTCTCGCTGTTTGACTGAGTATGACCATGGATGAATCCCCTCATCACTTTCTAGCAAAATCTCTTATGTTGTTCTATGTATTTTGCTCCCAGTATCCTTAAGTGCCCAATCTCTTTCAGACTTCAAAGCAATTCAAATAAATAGTTAAGCAACAGAAAAAGAAAGAGGGAAATGAGTGTTCCTGCCTGCAGAAACACTCCGGTCTGGATTCACACTGAAGGACGGGAAATCCTAAAAGAGAAAGGGCTGCGAAAAGAAAATGGAGGCCTTGACAAGACTCTGATCAAGGCTCCATTTTTATTGATCGGACTTTGCTTAAGTACAAGGAAGGGTTAGGAAGGGTTCCCAGCATGCCCTTGAGTCTCTTGAAGTTGCCTCGGCAGTCCAAGGATCGTAGGCAGTCCAAGGGCGCTTCATTCTGGGAGATCTGGGTAGCAACTCTGGTATGCCTGATCGCCTGTGGAGGGGGAGTGGTTAGTGGAGGTGGGAGACCCCAACAGGGAAAGACGTGGGTGGGGGGAGAAATAAAGCACTATCGGGCTGTTGAGGTGGTTCAAAGGGTAAAGAGTCTTGCTGCTGAGACTGGCGACCTGAGTTCAATCCCTGGGACCCATGTGAAGAGAGACTTGACTCCTATAGGTTGTCCTCCGACTTCTGAACATGTTCCACGATGTATGTACTTACATAATCAAATATGAAATAAATAATCAAGTAAAATAAACAGTCTAAAATAAACAAAACATTATGAAGGCAGGGATAAGATTGAATTGTGTCCATTAGGAATGCATCTTGGAATCAATGGAAATGTATTTGTTCTTGCCTGACAAACAGTTCAAAAACAAGGAATGTTAAGTTGGCAATATTATTTCCACTCTATGACTCTTGATTACATTGATCCATGTTCATTAGTGCCTTGGGTTTTTTTTTATGTAAGAAGATAACCTATGATGCATCAAGTCTATGTTCAAGGTAAGGAGACAGGATGTGGGACCATGCAGCTAATACTCTCTCTCCGCATGTGTTAAGAAGACGACATCTTTCTATAAACTTATACACTTACATCAAAAAAAAGCTATATCTTAAGCTTTTTAGTAAAATAGGCAAGGGTGAAAGCTATTGAGAAGGAATTCTAAGAAAACCTAACGCCTCTACTATAGGAGGATACATACATGACATCTTGTTCTCAATCATTCCTCCTTTTAAGTGATCCTTACCTCGAGTATTCACTTGGAACAAGTAAAAAAAAAATCCATATCTCACCCATTTCTCTGTTCCACTAAAGAATGTGTCCATTTGCATTTTCTATCAGGCTATATAGAAATTGATAGTGTAAGTCAATTGGTAGTTTTGATATTCTCAAGCAGCATTGTAATGCTTGTTGAGTTGCCTAATACTATAAAATGCTTTACTTTGTTATTGTGTCATTGAATAACATCCTTAACTCCTCTGGGCTTCAGTTGCATTACTTAAAATGCACATTTATTACTTTTTAGAAAAAATTCAACTAGCCAAGTATTCTGAATTACGTGTTGTACTGGTTAGGTTGTTTTTTGTTTGTTTTTTGTTTGTTTTGTTTTTCTTTGTCAATTTGGCATAGCTAGAATAATATGGGAAGAGGGAACCTCAAATGAGAAAATGCCCCTATCAGATTGGTACAGTCTGTGGCACATTTTCTTAATGATTGATATGGGAGGACTCAGCCTATTGTGGGAAGTGCCACCTATTGACAAGTTTCTGAGTTATATAAGAAAGCAAACTGAGTAAGCCACAGGAAGCAAGCCAGTAAGTAACGTTTCTCCATGACTTCTGCCTCAGTTCTTGCCTTAGTTTTCCTTGGTGATATACTATAAGGTGTAACAGTCAGTAAGCCTGCATCATGGCCAGGAGAGAAGGTATGTGTCTTAGAGTTTTACTGCTGTGAACAGACATCATGACTGAGGCAACTCTTATAAGGACAGCATTTAATTTAATTGGGGCTGGCTTACAGGTTCAGAGGTTCAGTCCATTATTATCAAGGTGGGAGCATGGCAGCATCCATGGTGCAGGAAGAGCAGAGAGTTCTACATCTTCATCTGAAGGCTGCTAAGAGAAGGTTCGCTCCCATGTGGTTAGGAGGGGGATCTCATTGCCCACCGCACAGTGATATACTTCCTCTAACAAAGCCACACCTTCTCCAACAAGGCCATGCCCCCTAATAGTGCCATTCTCTGGGCCAAGCATATTCAAAGCACCATAGTAGGCTGATTGAGGATCTTCACCTGTTCCTCTGCTCCTCTAAATCCAATCTTCCAGTCTCATCCCAGCTCTGCAGCAAAACACCTGGGGCAGATCCCCCAGCTCTAGTGGACCTCACAGAACTTTCCCTCCTAGCCTCCATCTACCACTCAACAATTTTCCCAGCCTCTAATTCTAGCAAGCATTCCCTGGAAATTCACAGGCTACTCTGACCAAGGAAGCAGGTAGGCTAGCTACAGATCTTCACCTCTCCCTCTGCTCCTTCAAATCCTTCAAATCCCTGAGTCTCATCCCTAGCTCTGCAGTAAATACCCGTGGCAGCCTCTCTTCCCCCTCTGCCTCCATCCCCAGTGGCTCCCACAGATCTTCCCTTCCAAACTTCCTTCACCCCATCCATTGTTTTATCTCAGTCCCCAACTCCAGCAAGCATTTCCTGGGAACCCACAGGCCACTCTGACACAAGTAGGTTTACTGAAGATCTTCACCTCTCCCTCCATTCCTCCAAGTCTAGTACTCGAGTCCCATCTCTAGCTCTGTGTGTGCCTTTTGCTGTGGCCTCTCCTCAGCCTTTGTCCCCATAAGATCCTAATGGAGCACCCCGCTTTCCTTCCTCCTGTGACCACTCTGCATGCGCCCCTTAACCCATCCCTATTCCTAAGTGTCAGCTCCCAATACTCAGAAACACATGTTACTTAGCCTCTGTCCAAGAGTCACACTCCAGAAGAATTTCCTGCCAGGAAACCCACAACTACTCCAATGTACTACGAACCTTCTGTTACTAGAACTAAGAACTTGTCTTTGTTACCCACCCAACAAAGAGAAGATCAAGTATCAGCACCTAGAATTACAATCTTCTAATCCCAGAAGTCTAGATACCAGTGTTATAAGACAATCAATAACAGCTAGGACAATATACTTCCACTATGGCCCATTAACCCTACCACAGCAGGCCTGAAAATTCCAGCATAGATGAAGCACAAGAAAAAGACCTTAAAATAGTCTTTATGAATATGATGAAGGTCCTTAAAGAAGAAATGCATAAATCCCTAAAGAAATCTATGAAAACACAAACAGTAGAAGGAAATTAATGAAACTGTTCAATATCTGTAAGTGTGTATGTATAAGTGTATGTGTATGGGGGAGTGGGTGGGGGGAAAAAGCCAAGCTGGGGGAAAATCTGGAAATGAGAAATTTAGAAACTTAAACAGGAACCACAGAGGCAAGCTTCACCAACAGAATACAAGATATGAAGAAGAACATCTCAGGTATTGAAGATACAATAGAAGACATCCATACCTCAGTCAAATAAAATACTGAATCTTAAAAACTCCTGACACAAAACATCCAGAAATTCTCAGACACTAGGAAAAGACCAACTCTAAGAGTAATAGGAATAGAAGAAGGAGAAGAAATGCAGGTCAAAGGCCTTGAAAATATTTTCAAGAAAATCATAGAACAAGAATTTTCTAATTCAAAGAAGTATACAGGAAGCATATAGAAGACCAAACAGATTGGACCAGAAAAGAAAGTCCCCTTGCTACATAACAATCAAAACACTAAACATACAAAACAGAGAAAGGATAATAAATCTTCAAGGGGGAAAAAAGTAACATATAAAGGCAGACCTAATAAATTTACACCTGATTTCTCAATGGAGACCCTAAAAGCCAGAAGGGCCTAGACAGATGTACTATGGACTCTAAGAGATTACAGATGTCAGCCCAGACTTCTTTACCCAGCTAAACTTTTAATCACCATAGATAGAAAACATAAGACAATCCATGATAAAGTCAAATTTTAACAACATCTATCTGAAAATATAGCCTTAAAGAAGGTATTAGAAATAAAACTCCAACCTGAAGAGGTTAACTACATTCAAGAAAGTATAAGGAATAAATAATCACAGACCAGAAAATTCAAAAGTAAAGAAGAGTACATGCATGCAGACATCCAACCACCACCACCAACAACAACAACAACAACAACCACAACCACAACAACAACAAAATAACAGAAATCAACAGTTATTGGTACTTGAAATCTCTCAATTCCCCAAGAAAAGGATACAGACTACCAGAATAGGTATGAAAACAGGGTCCATCCTTCTGTTGAATTCAGGAAACACACCTCAATATCAAAGATAGACATTATCTCATGGTAAAGGGCTGGAAAAAATTCCAAAAGTGTGATCTTAAGAAGCATTTTAATATCTGACAAAATGAACTTGAAAACTAAAAGTAATCAAGATAGGTAATGACACTACATACTCATCAAAGAGAGATCCACCAAGAAGAGCATTTCATCTATGCCCAAAACACAACAGCACCCAACTTCATAAAAGAAACATCACTAAAGCTTAAATCATACACTGACAATCACACACCAATAGTGGGAGACTTCAGTATTCTACTCTCACCAATTGCCAGGTTATCCAGACAAAAACACAACAGAGAAATGCTGGCACTAACTGACTTTATAAAGCAAGTGTACATACCAGATATTTATAGAACATTTCACTCAAGTACAAAAGAATATACCTTCTTTGCATCTTATGAAATCTTCTCAACCTTGACCACACACTAAGACACAAAGCAAGTCTCAACAAATACAAGAAAGGAAACAACTCACTGCATCCTACCTTACCACAAATGGTTAAAGCTGGATGTCAACAAGGACAGAAACAACAAAAGCTTTGCAAACTCATGGAAACTGAACAACTCTCTACTGAATGAAAAATGAACCAAGACAGCAATTAAAGAAAGACATTTAAGACTTCCTAGAATTCAATGATAACGAAGACACAACAAAGCCAAATGTAATGGGACACACTGAAGGCAGTGCTAAGAGTTCATAGTGCTGAGTGCCTGCATTTAAAAAAGTGGAGCTCTCATGCTAACTACTTAACAGCACACCTGAAAGCCCTAGAACAAAAAGAATAAATCACACCCTAAAGGAGTAGACAGGAAGAAATTATGAAACTTAGGGCTGAAATCAATAAAACAGAAACAAACAAACAAAAGAATCAATGAAATAAAGAGTTGGTTCTTTTGAGAAAAATCAATACAATGGACAAAAACCTTATGAAATGTAACTAAAAGGCAGAGAGAGAATATCCAAATTAACAAAATTAGAAATGAAAGGGAGGACATAAACACCAGGCAAATGCCAGAGAATCATAAAAACTTATTTTAAAAACCCTGATATCCAAACTACATAAAAGCTCAATAAAGAAAGAAAATTACAGACCAATTTCCCTTATGAACANAGATGCAAAAATACTCAATAAAATACTTGCAAACTAAATCCAATAACACATCAAAAAGTTCATCAACCATGATCAAGTAGGCTTCATTCCAGAGATGTAGGGGTTGTTCAATATATGAAAATACATAAATGCAGACCCAGATGGCTACAAGAAAGATACCCAAGTGCCGATCTTGGTCTTGCCAGCCCTGGGCAGCCCTAAGCAAGACACCTAAATATCTGACACGATGCCAGTATAATGAACAAATATGTGATGGAGAGGTGGAAAAGATGGCATAATAGGTGGAGAGACGAGAAGCTGAGGGGTTTGTACATGTCAAGGGAAGGGTGGAACTGAAGACTTGAGATGGCAGTAAGGAACAGGCAACAGCCTGTACAAACACCTGAGGCCATAGTGAGATGCTGGCCTTGCCTGCTTACCAAGGGCCATGTCTAGGTCCATGGGTCTGCTGGAGTTAGAATCTGCATTAATGTCTGTGGCCCAAGTTACTACCAAAGACAATGTAGATGTCCATGGTCCAGACTGCTACCTGAGGCTGTGGTGGTATTCAGGTCCATGCTGCTATCAAGGACCATATCTGGGTTCATTGTCCTATCACAACCAGGGTCTGTGTTGATGTCTGAGGCCCATGATACCACCAAAGGCCAGGCAGATGTCCCTGGTTTGAGCTGCTGCCCGAGGTCATGTTGATGTTTGACCACTGTTCTGAACTGTTTACACCTCTCGCTGGCACCCACACTCAGAAAAGTTGGCCCTGACCCTCACCTGGGCAACATTGCAGACATGGTTCTGGTGGCATGGGTTTGGGAGAGGTGGCCCCAATGGTATGAGTGTGGGAGTGCTGTCCCTGCCCCTCACCAGCCGCAGCACCCACGAGAGCAATGCTTGCACCCCACCTGGGCAGCACAGTAGAGCTGGCCCTGGTGGCAAAGGCAAGAGCAAAGTGGCCCTCATAGAATGAGAGCAGGAAAGCTGCCTCTGCCCCTTGCCAGCTGTGGCATTGGGTGAGGTAGCTGGGGGATTGCTTTCCCTGGTGATATGGATTTGGGAGAACTGGTGAGCTGACCAACCCAGGATCAGATCCAGGGCTTTGAGTTGGCCCACCCTAACATCTACCCATCTATAAACTGCCAGAGTGTGTGAAAGGGCTAGTCTGGCAGATCCAAAGCTGCAGGATTTCCAAAAGGAGTCCCAGTGAGGATCCAGTATTGATAGTGACACAAAGCTTGTGTGAGTAACCAACCAATACCTGATTTGACTTAAGGCCTACTCTACAAGATGGTAACCAAACCCAACACTGATTACATGGCCAAGAATCAGGAACTAGCCAATTGAGGTGGCTCACTCTGGTAGTATTTGCTGAAGGAGCTAGAGGCAGGAGGATCACAAATTTGAGGCCAGCTTGGGCTGCATATTGAGCTGGAGAGATGGCTGGAGAGCACTGACTGCTCTTCCAGAGGTCCTGAGTTCAATTCCCAGCAACCACATGGTGGCTCACAACCATCTGTAATAGAATCTGAAGCCTTCTTCTGTTGTGTCTGAAGACAGCTACAGTGTATTCATATAAATAAAATAAATAAATCTTTTAAAAAATTATCAGGAACTACAATCCCAGGGATATAGGATAAAACCAAGTACTACTGCTATAAATAAATAAATATCAATTAATAAAACATAGTGATGAAATCACTCCTAATGGTATTCTACTATAATTATAGATCAATGCCTTATTTAGTCATCATCAGAATAATTTCTTCCTGCAGCAGATTAGAACAAATACTGAGATCTACAGCTAGATATTATGTAGAGTGAAAGACCTTGGAA
The DNA here is from genome assembly GCF_900095145.1 of Mus pahari. Classification (NCBI taxonomy): domain Eukaryota; kingdom Metazoa; phylum Chordata; class Mammalia; order Rodentia; family Muridae; genus Mus; species Mus pahari. Next base: position 141,661,360 of record NC_034613.1, read on the forward strand.
CAATCAGCTTTAAATGAAGTGTTTTCATCAATTTTGCCCCCTCAGAGCTCAGGGAACCCCGTGGAATAGGAAGGGCAAAGAGTGCAAGAGCCATAGGGGCTGGAGGACTCCAAGAAGACAAGGTCCTCTAAATCAGCATGATGAACGTTCATTTGAACTCACATAGACTGAGGAAGCATGCACTGGGCCTACATTGGTCTGTACCACATCCTCTGTGTATTTATTATGGCTTCCAGTTTAGTGCTTTTATGGGATTCCTGAGTGTGCAAATGTGTGGGTCTTTTATTCTTATGCCTTCTCCTGGGCATTTTTACGTGTCCTGTCCAATTTCGATGTGTTGCGTTTCATTTAATCTTACTATATTTTATGTTGTTATATTTTAATGTTATCTCTCAGAAGCCTGTTCTTTTCTAATGAGATACAGGAGGAGTGGACCCAAATAGGAGGGAAGGTGGGGAGGGACTGAGAAGAGAAGATGGAGGGAAAACCATAACTAGGATATATTGTTTGAGGCAAGAATTTATTTTCAATAAAAGGAAGGAAAGGGAAAAAAGGAGTAAGCAACTCTTTCTCACCCCCAGGACGCTTTTGGTTATGGTGTCTACCACAGCAGAAGAAAGCAAACTCCAGCAAATATGGACTGCACCCCATATGTCCATTCATTGACTGTTTGGTCCCCAGCTGCCAGCACTATTTTGGGAGGTGGCAGCTTTAGGAGATGGAGCCTAGCTAGAGGTATTTGGTTGTGGAGGATAAGACATGCCTTTGAGGGGTATATCTGATTGTCCTGTCACTTCCTCCCTCTCTGCTTCCTGTCTGCTGTGAGATAGACATATTCCTTATCCCTGCTACTGGGATGTTCTTGGCTCACCACAGGCCCAGAAACACTGAGTTAAGGAATGCCCTATGAAACTCTCTGAAATATGAGTTGAAACAAATCCCTTCTTCCTTTAGGTCCTTTATGTCAGGCACTTTGTCACAGAAATGAAGAAAGGGAACTAATTAATATACATGGGGCATGGTGGCACACGCCTAGTATGGCAGGAGTGTATTAAGTGTGAAACCAGCCTGGGCATATAATGAGACGTTATCTCAAAATGGTATGTACTAGAAACTGACGCATTCAACCTGCATTAATGCTTACTACCTCCCATAGTGTTTCAGTGCAGTGCCCTGATGAACCAAAAGGAAAAGGTATACTTGTGAAAAACAGGCACCTCACAAAGCTTCATCATCAGGAGCTGTCTTCCATCATTACCATCATTGTTTCAGGGTACATCAATGCCTTCTGATTAGAAAGGTCATCACCCTGCGCTTTTCATTGTTTCAGAGCATCATCAGGCCATCAATAATGTGTCAAGTATCTGCATCAGCACTGCTTTCATTCAGCTGCTACATCAGCACCACCACTAATTATTAGCCTTCTAGGATAGTCAGAAGGAAAGGATGGGTGGGGAATATTTTTTTATATAATGGGGAAATTTAGAGGAATACAAAAGCATCTTGCCTAAGACATAATCTCTGGGCTAGGCAGAAATTGTCCTCCTCTTTTCCCTCCTGCCGCCCCATCACCAAAGCTCCTGTCTATTCTCCTTTAAGAAAGCGATGGGGGTTTGGAGGAACCAATATAGTTTCTGCCAATACTCTATCCTAAAGATAAAAGCATTAACTTTTTTCTTCCCTTTAATTCTTTGAAACTCAGTGACACTTATAATTTGTTATTGTCTACTCATTGCTCTAATTGGGATTCAGGTCCAAATACTCAGTTGAAAAGTTAACTAGATCAAGAAACAATTAGACTATTTAATCAGCAATTACTTTTGCTATGCACCCAGATAATAGACACATGGACTGCTTCAAATATATTGGGAAGTTGGATGTTCATAGCGTATTTCTCTCAACTTCACATACCAGAAGCAATCATAGGTTCTCTCCTTTCCTCTGTAAATATTAATTCAGGTACCTTTATGGTTTTTTATGTGAGAGAATTTGACTTTAAAATTTTTAAGTGTGTCTGTGTGGGGGGGTATGTGTACCCAAGTACAAGTGCCTGCACAGGCCCATAGAGGGCATCAGATAACCTGGAAGTAGTTGTGAGGCGTCCAGTATGAGGGCTGGGAACCAAACTTGGATCCTCTCCAAGAGCAGCAGCAAGCACTCTTAACCACGGAGTCATCCCTCCAGCTCCTTAATAGAAATTCTTAAATCAGAGTTGTCTTCAGTTTATTTGTTCTTCTATGGTTATATTAGTTCTTATAATCTCTAAGTGGCTTCTTAATTTAGTCTCTAAACCACTCATAGGTATGAAGAAAATAATAGGTCATGTCTTCTAAGTGTCATTGTCCCTGGAAGGGAAGACAATTCTGACACTTCAACAAACTTGACCCAGCAGTTAGTGACTTACTTCAATCATCAGAGAACACTGAGATTGATGTTGGATTAACAATCCTTACCTCATTATATGCCCAGTGTTTGTCTCTTTGTTTAATGTTTGTGTGTATATGCATCAGATGGCAGACACACCTTTCTATACAGCTACATCATGGTACACTAAGAATGACTACATGAAGGAGAGTTGAATGAATCAGTCCTAAAAAGTGGACATGGAGCTGGGCGTGGTGGCGCATGCCTTTAATCCCAGCACTCGGGAGACAGAAGCAGGCGGATTTCTGAGTTCAAGGGCAGCCTGGTCTACAAAGTGAGCTCCAGGACAGCCAGGGCTATACAGAGAAACCCTGTCTCGAAAAAAAAAATGTGGACATGGTCACTGTGTCCCATTCTACAAACAGGAGTATAGTCAATGTTAATTTATCTATAAAAACAAAGAATACACACACACACACACACACACAAGAGGTTTTAATCCCAGCACAAATAGGCAGAGGAAGATGCATCTCTGTCAACTTGAGGCCAGTCTGTTCTACATAGTGAGTTCCAGGGCAGGCAGAGCTATACAGTAAGATTTTTGTCTAATAAGAAATGCACCCCCCCCCAAAAAAAAACATAAGGAGACATTGCCTGGATGCTATATAAGATAGCTAATTTTTAAGATTTATTTTAGTTTTAGTTCTGTGTATGCATATGTGTCTCTGTGTGGGTATGTGTGTGAGTACATAAGAAGGCATCAGATCGTTTTGGACTCGAGTGATTGCTGGTTGTAAACCACATGACGTGGTTCAGGAAATCAAACTCAGGTCCTTTGAGTGAGCAGTGTGTGCTGTTAACTGCTAAGCCATCTCTTCAGCTAATTGTGGGTGTCAATTTGAACAAATTTGAAATTGCCTAGGAGACGCACCTCTGTGCATATCTGTGTGGGCATTTCTGTGAGGTGCATTTCAAAGAGGTTTAAATAGAGAAGACCTACTCTGAGTGGGAGTGACATTACTCTATGAGTTGAACAAAAAGTATAGGAAGAGAAAGCATGTTGATCAATGGTATTTACCTCTCTCTGTTTCCTGACTGTGAAGTCCATAACACCAGCTACGTTGCATTCTTCCCACTATATCTGACACAGTGAACTGTACCCTCAAATTGTGAGCCAAAAGAAATCCTACTTTTAATTTGTTTTTTGTCAGGGATCTGGTCACAGCAATGAGAAAAGTAACTAATACATAATACAAATGTATGACATAAAGGCTTTTCCTGGGGTTGTGGGTAGTTTGGTGGTAGTGTTACTGGAAATTCAGCCCTGGGAGCCCCAGCAGCCTAGGCTTCACTACCAGTCTCAATACATCAATTAAGGACATGAGTAGCAGTGAAACACAGAAAAGGAAGATAAAAGTAACATGGATATGCTGGAAATAAAAACAGATAAAGGGGTTCGGTGACATGAGCTTAAACAGCAAAGAATTAGGGCAAGAGACATGTATAACTCATCAACCTTAGTCAAGACATGGTCCAGTTGGTCTAGTTGAATATTATCTTGGCCTTAGTTCTGCATGAAGGTTCAAAAAAGTTCCCCTGCTTGGGGGAATAATCGGGTTCTCATGAGATGACTGTTCTTCTATTGGACTGCACTCTTGATGGGGCAATCTGTCCAAAATGTTCTGCTGTCCCTAAAATCCATGGTGACTGCAAGTTTTATGACCCGAGACTTAGAGACACATTTTGGTGGCTCTGGTATAGGATATTGCAAAAGCAGATGAGAAGGTGCCTCAAGTGGTCTGTTAGACTAGTGATGAATAGGCCAGTTAAATGGACTCTTAAGGGAGGGGACAATAGTATGCTATATTTTAATCTTGGGGGTGGCAGATTAGAATGTCATATCCCTTCCAAGGCTAGAGGCAGAAGTCAGATTCCATGTTTTTGAGCAGGAGGAAGATTTCTTTTAATATACCCGTGTTAAAGTGCTATCCCTACCTTTCCATGTGGTAAATGAGGGGTTGAAGGCTGGTTATGAAGGACTGGTCCATCCTCCATAGCTAATGCCTATCTATCTGCCCAACACATGCAAGAGAGCAAAAAGGGGATGCCAGGACAAATATAAGCAGGAGCTATCTCTGGGCAAAAGCCATAGCCTCCTTACCTAAGCCATATGTGGAGTGCCAGTGAAGTGGCTTAGTGGGTTAAAGCCTGATGACCTGAGTTTGAATCAAGATCCCACATAGTTAAGGGAGAGAACCAACTCCCACTAAGTTTTTCTCTGGCCTTCACATACTCTTAAGGCATGGACACACTACACACACACACACACACACACACACACACACACACACACAGAGAGAGAGAGAGAGAGAGAGAGAGAGAGTAATAAATGCAATCTTAGAAAGAAAATTATAGACAACATCTTTATCTGTAAAGTACAGGATGGATCAGGTTAGGTTAGGTCCCCATATTCTGGCTTTATTATTTCTTTATATCACCTCTGTTAGTCCATAAGCTCAGAGTCGGTCTCAAATCTATTCGCTTTCCTCTGTCTGATTCTCCTAACACAAGCACTGCGGAAACATTGCTAACTGAATCTGATTTATGACAGCAAATTTATAACTCCCCTATCTATAAAATGTTAACATGAAAGATTTTAAAGACAAATGTATTTTGGTCATATTTCTCCATGGGCAATGCAAGGGGAGCTTGATTTCCCCCTTTGACTTATTACTTCCATGGCTATGTGATTTACCTTTTCACATGGGTCACTTTTGAGAGCAAAAGAGTTATTAATATCTACATGAGGGCAATAGGAATGAACTTGGAGACTTGAGCACCATTAGAATTCAAGCTCTTCACTGAAGAGATATGCATAGTTAGTAGATAGTTTATACCTACCTCTTATAATTGCTGACCCCAACTATATGTCTTCTTTGGAGATGAAATATAAGCAAGTAGTTCCTTTCCTCCTTATTGGATAATTTTTGCAACATTCTATTACATTTGGAAAGCCTAAAGACCACCTTTCCCCAAACTTACTTCCTGTTAGACTAGCTGACCATGCAAAGCAAATGGGAAATGTGTAGGAGTCCAGTTTACATGAATCCCCTTGCTTCCCAAGGAATGAAGTTTCCTTCATGAATCACATGAGGAGGTGAGGAGAAGCAGATTCTCAATTCCTTTTTCTGATGGAAGAGGCTATACAAGAAAAACCGTCTCCTCCTGTATATATGCATGCTTACCTGTTTCCCCTCTTCCAAAAAGGTCTTGGAAACATTGTTTTCCTTTTTATCTCAAGACTTTGCACAAAGCAAGTCTTTCTGTTTCTTTATTTTTTATTCCCTAGGGGTGTGTGTGTGTGTGTGTGTGTGTGTGTGTGTGTGTGTGTGTGTGTGTGTGCCAGAAGAAGGAATCAGCTGTCATCCTCTATCATTCTCAGCATATTCCTCGAGCAAGGTCTCTCCATGAGCCCAAAGCTCATATTTCTTTGGCTAAATTGGAATCCTGCATGTCTCAGCATTCTTCCAAAATCCACTCCCTCAAAGATGAGGTCATGCATCGGTGGGTCACCTGAGTACTCTGATCTGAACTCTGGTCCTTATCATTTCCCATCAAGAGCTCCCAATCACTGAGTCATTTGTCCATCTCTTATTTAGGGAATTTTTTTTGAGACAAGAGCTTACTTATATATCTCAGGCTAGCCTAAAATTCACCATGTATCCATCCTAGTATGGTGGTTTAAAGGAGAATGACCCCCCCCCATAGGCTCATATATTTGAATAGTTAGCCATCACTTGGTAGAAGTACTTGGAAAGGATTAGGAAATATGGCCCTGTTGGAGAAGATGTGTCACTTTTCAAAAGTCCATACCATTCCCTGTTAGCTTTCTCTGTCTCATGTTTGTGGGTCAGATCCAGCTATGGGTTCTCAGATATTGCTCCATCACCATGCGATCCTGCCTGCTTCCCTGCTTTCCACTATGACACTCACAGACTCTAACTCTCTGTAGCTATGAGTCCCAAATTAAACACTTTGCAATAAGTGGATCTGGCCATGGTGTTCCATCACAGTAATTGAAAAGTAATTAGGGCACCTTGAAGCCAGAGCCATCATTCTGAATTGGTCTCCTCAATACTAAGATTATAGGTGTGTACCACCATTCTCAGGTACCAACAGGATGCTTAAAACTGAATATTTATTGGATAACTAAATAGATCCACTAAAGGGAGCAGCACCCACTTGGACCTAGAACATGATGACCATATTGGAGTTTTGGATATGTGATTGCCCATACATATGAGAAACCGGAATGGTACCTCAAAACAAACCTTTTCAGTATATGTTGAGCTGGTTATTCTGAGATGCTGCAACCTCCAGAGTAACTCTGAAAATTGTCCTTTTGTGAAAGGAATTTACATCTGTAAGGAAATTTACATAATGGCTTCAGACAACTAGCATTGCTTAAAACTTTCTGTCTGAATAACAAAGCAATTTTTATACACCAAGTATTTCTTCCTCTTGCCTTCCATAATTTGGGTACTCACTACTACTCAGAAGCAATAAGCCCTTATTCTTTTCTGTAGTTCGGGATATTATATAAACTTTAGCCATCTGCACCTTCAATTCCATATCTTGTAGGGATACCATGTATATGCATGTAGGTAAGATTGCTTTATTCCTATTTATCTGTCTTATGTCAATTTAATCTGCTATCCAGCCAAAGAATTTAGCAAGGTGAAAGAAGTCAGTTTTCCTGCCTAACAATCCCATGCTGCATATACTCCTCTCTCTGCTCTCCTCCCTTGTTCTTCCCACCTTAAGCATATTCTTAGTCCTTGCTCAAGCTGTGTAGTATTCTAACTTTGCTGTTTTTCTGAGGCAGAAAGATCAATGACTCAATGGCATTCCCTAGCTAGCAGAAGCAAAAAGAAAAAGATGCAAATGTTGCATTTCCCACTCAGAATTGTGGTGATCTGATGTCTGTACAGAAGAGTCTAAACTACAAAATGCCATTATCTCAACAATTACCATTGTTCAAAGTATTTCCTTTAGTGGGCATCTGGTGATTATTTTAGACCGTTATTTTCTGAATATAGGAAATGAGCCTAGATGGTACAATGTTTCTGTGCACTAGTCTTAAGGATGCATGAAGTCTTCCACAGTTCTGAGCCTTTTGTGCACAGAGTGCACAATGTATCATTTTCCTTGCATCTCCGGCCTACAAAGGCAAATAGAGAACTTTGAATAGTCAGGGTAGTGTGCCAAGTGTAAGGATTAAAAGATGACTAATGTGACAAGTCATAGTCTTCAGAATTGAGTTGCCATGGCACTTAAAAGAAGTTTGAGAAGCTAGGTGACTTCTCTACCCATTTTAAAGTTGACATTTTAACATTTTAATCTCAAACTTAAATAATAATGATATAACTACAACTGTATTATAAACCCACACATTTAAAAATAAAATAAAACCTGTATGTTACTTAATTAAATGCACCCAGTAGCATTACCTTACCATTTTAATACCTAACATTACCCATTTTAAAAATATATAGGAAGAAATTTTACAGCATTTATTTTTATTTTGCATTATTCAATTTTAAAAATACATTCTTGAAGAATTTCATGCATGTATTTAATGAAATATGATTAGATAGATGGATAGATAGATAGATACATATTCTCCATGTTCTATACCCTCACAACAGATCCCCTTCCCAACTTCATACCCTCTTGTTTTTCTTTAAAAATATAATCCACTAAATCAAATCAACCTTGCCTATATGTACACAGGTGCAGAGGTATCCACTGGAGCGTGGGTGACCTACCAGTGGCCACACGCTCAAAGAAGAATTTGCCCTCTCACAGAAGCTATTAGCTGCAGATAGCATCTCAGTAAGGGGTGAGAACTTGAGAGCCCCTCCCCTTATGTGTGCTAAAAGTCTGACTTGTTCTTATGTGGGTCTTGCACAGGTTGTCTTAGCTGCTGTGAGTTCGTGAGTATAATGGCCATGTCATGCTCAAAAGCAGCATTTCCCAGCGCTCCTCCTTATCCTTTGATGCTGACATTCTTTCTTTCTCCTATCCTCCAATATTCCCTGAGCCTTGTGAGTGGAGTTGATAAAGATGTTCCATTTAGGGCTGTGAACTCACAATCACTTGTTCTTAGCACTTGTACCAGTTATGACTTGTATATTAGCTGTATAGTAACTGTCCACTGACCAGAGAGAAATATTAACATGTACATTCATATTTCATTATCTTCATATATCTACATATATAAATTTTCCACAAATAATTTTTCAATTAAATAATGCCAAATAAAAAGAAATACTGTAAAATTTTCTTTCTGTACATTTGGAAGACCATATATGCTTTTCTGACCAAGGCTGAAGCTGCACTAATCTAAGGATGTAGTACATCCTTAATCCATAAATATTTAGAAGGCAGTTTGATAGCATGTTCATTTAGCAAAAGAATAATAGCAGTGTCCATTTCAGAGCCTATGACCTCCCTAGCCATTGCCTTTTGGCAAGGTTTACAGTACCAGAAATAGAATTCCCTCCTGTGGTACAGGCCTTAAATCCCATCAGAAATCAGTTTATTAACCCCACACTTGTTGTGTCTCAAATGTATCAGTAAGAGCAACTTAACTGTCAGTTAGGTCAGTATTGTAGCATGCTGGGTCCAGGACTAAGTCCAGCCAGTGTTGTCTTTTCTCTCCAGGGGTGTGTATGGCATCCTATGGTGCAATGAAAACTAGCCAGCAGGGAGGAAATTTCCCAGTCAACTTGAGATCCATTGTTCTATGTCCTGCAGCCCAAGTGTAGGTGTCTTCAGTAATTGCTTCTTCCTATGTATTTATGTGTGTAACCAAAGGCAATGACAATAGCAATTGAAGTTCCCTCCTCTCGGGTGACTCTAGCTTGTATCAAGTTGACATAAAGCTAGCCAGCAGTTTCCATAAAACTTTCCCATAAATCCTTAGTTTAAGTTAGCCCACTCACCATCCCCTCTTATTCCTCATCCCTCTATATCCTCCCTTAATCCTTAATTCAGCCGTATATTTCTTTTATAGCATTTTTCTCTGTAATCTCATGTTTACATCCTACTACTTACACAGAATTTTATCCTACTGGGATTAATGTTTATTTTTAAAAGACTAATCATTCAACTCATAGCATGTACTAAACCACAAACATATATGCACGCACACACACACACACACACACACACACACACACATTTTCTATGTGGCCACACAACTCAACCTGTCTTAATGATGTGTAGCTTACTTATGGCTTACCCATTGGGTTCTACTGTGTAATAGTTATGTCTTTGGGTAAATTATTTTGACCTCTATGAATTTTACTTTCTCCTTCCTTCCATGACATTATGAAATTATTATTGTCACTTTATAAGTTGTTACAAAGATCAAATAAATTGATATATGAAAATCTTTGACCCACTGCCTGAGATATAATAAACATTTACTGAATGAGAACAGATGATTTAGTTACCTAGCAAAAAAAAACCCTTCTCACTGGCAACAGAAAAGAGCTATCATTCACAATAGTGCTGTGTGTGTGTGTGTGTGTGTGTGTGTGTGTGTGTGTGTGTACATACATTAGAGCTATAATAGTTTGGCTAATTTGCTTTTTTAATTTCTAGAACTCCCTTAAGAGACAGCACAAGTTTTCCAGGGATTCATTTTCCCAAAGTACCTCAAAATTTAATAGATGAGCAAATTACTACTTTCCTTCTTCCTAGCTCCTTATTGCTGAGACAAATTGCCAATGTTCTTCATGCAAAAGTACTAGAAACAAGAGTTTCCTGCGTATTTGAAAGAGCTATGAAGAAATGGCAAATATGTGTGAACATGTATCTCCTTGCATTTATTCATAAATCATACCATAGCTCCATGTTCCTTTAAGATGCTTTAAGATGCCTTACTCAAAAAAAATCACCTCTGACATGATCAATACATGCTATTTTCTGGGAACTTTACCATCTTAAGGGAACGTGTCAAGCACATCTTCGCTAATAGTAAGCATCTCTTTGGTTTCCTTGAGAACACACCCAGAGGAAATGGACACATCATGAAGAGAAAAACAGAGTCATCAGGGTAGAGAGTACCCAGAACTCTCTACAAGCTTAGGGAGAGCTGAAAGGCTGCAATTCCTCTGGAAAATCATTGGCTGCTTCTAAGTAACCTATAGCACAACAATTACTTTCCTAGAATTCTACCTAAGAGAAACAAAATGATATGTCTGCCTAAATATTTGTACAAGAACATTTATTGTGCCTTATCCATAATAGGTCAGGCATTTGTTAAGAGAATAATGGAGAAATGAATTTTGATATCTGGAGTCTGTGTCAATGACAAGATGAAGCATGATGCATATAGTAATGTGTAGAAATCTCAAAAACATGGTGAGTGAAAGAAGCCAGATATACATGAAGTTCTATATGTATGAAGTAGGATTGTTTCCTCTTCTCTGAGATCAAATATCTGGCCAAAGTAAGTTAAAGGAAGAAGGAATACTCTGGGATCACTGTCCATAGAGATGTAGTACTTGTTAGGTCCACAGTGCCAACCAGGAAGGAAGCAGAGGCTGGAGCATGCCAGTCCACAGCTGGTTTTCTCCTCTTCCCCCTTTCTATTCAGTCTGGGATTTTGCAGTCCATGATGAGCATGGCAGAGACCAAGGCAATAGGCAGGAAAACATGGTTCTGGAGTAGTAGATGAGAGCTCACTCGCTGAAACAAAAGGAGAGCTAACTGAGAACTGCATGGGCTTTTGAGACCTTAAAGTTCACTCCCAGGGACACACCTCCTCCAAAGAGGTCACTTCTAATCCTTTCCAAATAGTTCCTCCAACTGGAGACCAAGTAATCAAATACACGAACCTATGGGGACCATTTATATTCAAACCCCACATTCCCCTCCCTGGCCCATGCGGTCTGGTAGCCACATCATAATGCCTTACTCAAAAATTACCGCCTATGTGTTCAACACAAGCTATTTTCTGAGAACTCTGCCACCTTTCAAAGGTCCTCATGGCCTTTCATGTGGGCTTAGATGGCTTTATTCTTCCAGCTTTGTTGACTACAGCACGTTCCTCTCTCTTGGCCTGGTTCCACTTCCTGTCTGCAGCTCTCATGGCAGATGTCTTGTGGCTCTGGTATCTCCAATATCTCAATGTCTCTAACACGATCCAGGCTTCACTGTCACAGCTTTTTACACTGGCCTCTTAGAGCCTTGTAGGGACTCACCTGACACATACCTGGCCTTAACCACGGTGGAAGATTCTACCACCGCTCTACTCAAAAGTTCCTCATGACTCTAAAACCAGAAACACATGGCTGACAGTGCTGTTTAGCAGCCCATTTGGGATGGATCTTAGCCCCCTTCTTAAACTACACTTGCATAAACTTTCCTTTCTTATGACTTTGTAGAAGCAGGAAACTTCTCGAGCAGTTTGTTTTTTACAAGTTGGAAGCTTAGCTGAGTGGGGTGTTGTAGAAACCCCTCCTATCATTAGGCTTCTCTTTATCTCTTCTAGCTCAGGTCTTGGTTTCAACATTACATTTCCTGGTGCTGTTCCTTGCTTCAAACTGGACATTTTGTATTTCTTTTTATCCTAGTTGCTCTTTTTCACTGTAGACCTGCTTAAGAGTGATTACTAATAACCACATAATGCAATCAATATAATGGCTGTCTTGAAATCTCCACCAACGAAATTAATCTACTGTTTTTCAATTCTGCTTTAGGCGAAATTTTTGGATAAGGGAACAAAACAACCACATTCTTGACCAAAATATTATGAGAATAGCCTCTAGCAGAGTTGCTAATATTGTTCCACTTTAAAACTTCTTGACAGTTACTTTCTGTTGCTGTGATAAAATGTCATGGCCAAGGCAATTAATTTATAGCGATGTTTCAGCATTTTTTACTCTCCTGTAGTAATTGTACTCTCAGAGGCTTGCTGCCTCAGTCTGTTAACTTAGACCTAGTCCTGGAAGCTTCTAGCTTTCATACAGTCGTATCTAGGCCTGGAATGTTTTCAGCCTTTGAGACATACTGCTGAATAAGCTCACCCTTTCTAGTTCTTTCTGAGCTCTGGCTGGTTCAACTCAGCTGTTCTGGCTCCAACTCTTCTTCAAGCTGACTGATTCAACCTGGCTTCTCTCAGCTTCTCCTTGCTTGACCTCAAACTAACTCTGTTAATCTGTTCTAATCTTCTGACTCCACATTGTCCGGTTCATTATGTCTTCCTCTATAGCTTGTTCTCTCTGAAACCAGTCTCTATAAAACTCCCAGTAAAACGGCCCCATCCTCTCTGCACTCCCCCTGAAGTAGCTTCCCTTTCCTCTCTCTTCTCCTGAGAGTTGAACATATTCTATTCTGTCTTTTTTTTTTTTTTTTGATTCGTTACTTTGTTTGCCACTCAATGCATCACTTTCAAACATGGGTGCTTCCTTCTACAAATTAACTTTACCTCCAGTGTTTGGGACTAAGGGTGTATGTATACTAAGGGTGTGCTTATATTCAAGTCAGAGGAATAAAAAGTGTGTGGTAAGGACTGTCACACCGCAACTAGACAAGGGTTTTTTCAGTAAGCAACCACTTGAGGTTCACAGTATAATCAAATATTCTACAACATAGAAGAAAGGGTTTAATTGTGGCCTACGGTTTCAGAGTAATATCTATATTGGCAGAGTAGAGGTAGCAGACTGAAAGTGGCTATAGCAGCAGTTGAGAGCTCACATCTCAAAGGGAAAACATAAAACATAGAAAGTACACTAGAAATGGCACATGGCTCAAAGCCTGCCCTACTGACATACTTTCTCTAATAAAGTCACATCTCCAAATCCTCCCCAAACAGCCATCAACTTGGAACCAAGTATTCAAATGCTCCCAAACTTAGGGTGGGGAGACATTTCTCATTCAAAGCATCACACATATACATTCACATACAACTATACTGCACATGAAAATACATACAATGCAAATAAACAATTAACCATCACACTGTGCTAATAGAAACCAGAACAATGATTAACTATAGGGAAGGTGTTCTTTATGGAAGGGCACAATTGGTGTAATAATATAAATGCTCTATGTTTTTATTGGGGAGAGGAGCATGCATATGTATACTTTTATTAAATCACACCAAACATTATACTTTATAACTTTACATTTTTATTAAAGGACATCTCTACCACTCCTGAGCATATACCCAAAGGACACTCTGTCCTACGTTAAGGACACTTTCTCAAACATGTTAATTGAAGCTTTACTCACAATAGCCGAAAACTGTAAACAATCTAGATGGCCCTCAGCCGAAGAATGGATAAAAAAGTGATACAACGGAGTATTACTCAGCTATTAAAGACAAGACATCATGGAATTTGCAGGCAAATGGCTGGAACTAGAAAAAAACAATCATCCGGAGTGAGGTAACCCAGACCCAGAAAGACAAACACCATATTACTGCTTAGTAAAGGATAGGCATTATATTAATCTAGAGACCTAGAGAGGTTAAATGACAAGTGCTCAAGGGAGATCACATGGATACCTCTGGGAAGTGAACTAGAATAGATTTCCTGGGTGGAGTGGGAGTAGCTCTGGATGGAACAGGGAGGATCAGATTAGGGGTATGGAGGGAGAGAGTACTGAGAGAGACAACTGAAATTGGGAAACATTTCTGGGTGATGTAGAAACCTAGCACAACGGAAGTTCCCTGGAATCTACAAGCATCCTCCAAGTGAACACTCCTAGTAACGGGCAATGAGGAGCTTTAATTGGCCATCTTTGATAATGAAACAAGGCTTCTAGTGGTGGGACTGCAACATCAACCCAGCCTTAAAACCTTCGGCCTACAATTTGTCCTGCCTGCAAGATGTGCTTGGGTAGTGGTTCAGTTTGAGACCCGTACCTGGAGAGGGAGCCCACACCTGACACTGCTTGGATGGCCAAGAGCCAGAGATTGGATAGCCCAGAGACCTAGAGTAGAACCGAACACAACCGGCAGGAAAAACAAAGTCAATTAAATTATCCTAATGGTATTCTGCTATAGCAATAGACTGGAGCCTAGCTCAGTCATTATCAGAGAGGTTTCATCCAGCAACTGATGGGAGGAGATGTGAAGCTGGCAGTCAAATTTTAGGTGGAGTTTAGGGAAAGCTGCAGAAGAAGGGGAGGAAGGATTGTAGGAGCCAGAGGGGTTGAGGGAACTGTAAGAACACACCCCACAGAATCAATGCAGGGCACATAGAGGCTCACAGAGACTGAAGCAATAATCAGGGAGTCTGTATAGGTCTGACCTAGGTCCTCTGCCTATGTTATGATTGTGTAGCTTGGTATTCTTGTGGGACTTCTAACAGTGGTAGTGTGTGTGGGTGTGGGTGTGGGGTGTTCTAACTCTTTTGCCTACTCTTGGGTACTTTTTCCTCCTACTGGGTTGCCTTGCCCAGCCTTGATATGATAGTATGTGCCAAGACTTATTGCAACCTGTTATGCCCTGTTCAGTTGATATCCCTGGGATGACTGCTCTTTTCTGAAGGGAAATGGAGAAAGTGTGGACTTCGGGGGAGGGGGGGAAGAGAGGTAGGGGAGGGAGAGACTGGGAGGGCTGGAGAGAGAGGAAACTGTGGTTGGGATGTAATATATGGGAGAAGAATAAGATAGATAGATAGATAGATAGATAGATAGATAGATAGATAGATAGATAGATAGATAGATAGATAGATAGATAGATTTTAAAAAGTGATATCAGGGAAGCATTCAAACTTATACTTGTTAGGAACTTCAAAGACCATTTTATCTTATTGCCTTCCTTTTTAACACAAGGAAATTGCATATAAAAGTCCTAGTGGATGAACATTAAACTCCATCCTAACAGGGACAGGGCTTTAGCTCAGTTAGTAAGCCTGGCCTACACCACCTTCTCAACCCTGAGCATCACAACCAGTTTGTACATGGTTGATATTTTCACTAAGCATAAACACTAAATAAAATATAGAGAGGTATCCAATCTTACAGCTGTAATGGACCTCTTTAGAATTTCTCTTCCATGTTCCATTCATGACCTCTGGGGTTGTCATGGAAGTAGATCATTTAAGATAACTTTAGGAAGTTTAGCAGTAAACTTGTCCAGGATTCTTTGAAAGGTTTGTCTCATATAAACATGTTCTGTGAGTATGACAGGAGAGAACTTTGTTATAATGCAGGAGACCCACATCAGGAAAAGATCTCAGTTGCCTAAATAACTTGTGTAGGAAGCCTTATAATTACGCTGTCATACTTGATAAAACCAGGGTTGGGAAGACAGCTCAAATTGTGACTCAGACGCATGGTTTTTTTTTTTTTTCTCCTCTTGACATGCAATGTTAGTTACAGCATTAGATTATAACTAGCTTGCTCCTGCAGGAATGAAGAAAGAGTGGCGACCTCTTGTCTACAGCTGAGTTTGACAAGTTCAATCTCATCCTCAGGGCTAAGAAGGACATTGCTTGCCTACAAAGAAGAAAAAAGGAGTATGCTCATGGGATGGGATGCAAGCTAAATTCTTTCCCTTGGAAGTCTAAGGGGTTTGACTTTTTTGGTTTGAGAGGTGTCATTTTATTTGCCTTCCCAGAAAAGAAGGGGTAATAGTTTCACTGGATAAACACAAATGCACACTAAAATCCTATTAATTTCTTGACATGGCCTTATTATCTAGAGAAAAGAGACATCTAAAAAGTGAGGCATGTACAAAATAGGAGATATTTGAATGGTCACATGTCCTCTAGCCAAGAAATAACAATAGCACCTTGTGCTAGTTATTTTTAACTGTCAACCTAGAATTCTCTGAGAAGAGAATCTTAATGAACAATTATGCAGATAGGTCAGCACATGGGAATGTCTGTGGGAGATTATATTGACTATTAATTAATATAAGGAGATCTGGCCCATTGTGGGCAGCACCATTCCTTACAGAGATTCCTTAACAGTATCAGAGTGGAGAAACATAGCTAAGAGAAAACAAGGCTTTCTGTCTTTATTCCTTCTTTGCTTTTTACTGTGAACATGGTGTAACTACATGGTTGACTTCTCCTTGATGGTGGACTTTAACTAGGAATTGCAAGCCAAATAAACCTTTTCATCCCAAGTTTGCTTTTTGTCAGGGGATATTTTTTTTATCACAGCATTAGAAATGAAACTAGAGTACATCACTTATGGAATGTTTGTCACTTGCCAATCAGTAGGCCATATATCTTAGAAGAACTCTATGTGGTAAGTCCTATTTCTGCTAAGTTAAGAAACTGGTGATTGGAGACACTGAATAATTGAAATATAACCAGGGAAGAGTAGGGCTGGAGCTTGAACCATTTTATATCATGATTCTGAGCGTAGTCTCACCTCCACATGTCAACATGTCTCTGTCCTGAGAATGCCAATGTCTCTTCCAGAAGTTTACCAGCAAACTAGCAAGCAAAACATACTAAATTGCTCAGGATAAAAGAAAGTAGTATCCCAAAGTAAGTTTATAGAGAATGCTCATTCATACAAGGCAAAGAAAAGACTCAAGAAGAGGCTTGACAATGGTAAGTTCTACTGAATGTAGAATGAAAGATCCATAGTATTTTCCTCCCATTCAATTTTTTATTGGTATATATTTGTTGAATTATATGGAGTGATAGGTTTCATAAAGACAATTTCTTTAAGACATGTTGTGTACTTTGACCACATTCACCTCTTTCTTACACATTGGTTTTCTTCCCCTTCCCCCTCATTAGTCCCCCTCCTTCTTCCCTCTAATTTCATGTCATCCATAGATAGGTAGGTAGGTAGATAGATAGATAGATAGATAGATAGATAGATAGATAGATGGGTGGGTGGATGAGTGGACAGATGGACGGATAGATAGATAGATAGATAGATAGATAGATAGATAGATAGATAGATAGATAGATAGATAGATAGATAGATATTCAGGCAGGCAGGCAGGTAGAGAGGCAGACAGACAGACAGACTAGAGGGAATATGAGATACTTGTTTTTCTGAGTCTGGTTTATTTAGCTTAATGCAAGATCTCCATTTGCATACATTTCTCCAGCAAACGGCATAAGTTCGTTCCTCTTATGACTGAATCAATCCCCGTTGTGTATATATATGCCATATTTTCTCATCCATTCATCCACTGTCATACCTTAGGCTGATTACCTAACTTGGTCATTATGAGTAGTGTTGCAATAAATGTCGATGTGTGTGTATCTCTGTGGTATGTTAACTCAGTTTTCTGTGTGTATCTTGAGAAGTGGTATAGATGGGTAAGACAGTAATAATTGTTTTACTTTAACATTTTGAGGTACCTCTATATGGATTTCCACAGTTGCCAGACCTGTTTATGTTCCCACCAACAATGAATAAGGGTGGTCCCTTTCAATCCCTCATTCTCGACAGCATTTGTTGTCCTGGTGATAACCATTCTGATGAGAACAAGATAGAGTCCCACAGTAGTTTTAATTTGCATTTTCCTGATGGCAAGGATGATAAACACCCTTTTCAAATGTTTATTAGCCATTTGTACTTCATGTTTTGAGAACTGTCTGTTAAATTAGAAGAAATGTCAAGTGGTTAGTAATTTAGCTTAAATGCAAACTGGGCATGGACTTTCAAGTTAAATGAACCCAAATTGAAACAAAATGAAACAAAACACTCCCCCCAAAAAATCCTTGCCTTGTGAATCACCCTGTTCACCTCTCTGTTCTTCAACTTCTTATTTCTAGACCATTCTTCTGGTGATCCCATCCATAGCATTTACAATGCTGCTGTCCCTGTCTGTCATGTCCAACTAATTATTCTGGATGTTTACCTCTAACTTGACTCTTCCCAATGTTCTATAAGAAGAATTAGAAGACTTTGTTTCATTTTTAAAACCCTTTCTCAAACTTTTGGATATTTGTCCATAAAGATTCTGACTCATGCTTGGGAGATGGACCAATGAGTACCTGTCACACAAAGATCGGAGTCGCATTCCTCAGAACTCACAGCACAATCCAGGCCTGCAAGCCACCTATACTTGGAGTGCACAGAGGGAGAGAGGAGATAAGGGAGGCAGAGAGCAAGAGGAGAGGAGAGGAGAGGAGAGGAGAGGAGAGG
>NC_034613.1:141679965-141708315 GCF_900095145.1 Mus pahari
AAGAGAAGAGAAGAGAAGAGAAGAGAAGAGAAGAGAAGAGAAGAGAAGAGAAGAGAAGAGAAGAGAAGAGAAGAGAAGAGAAGAGAAGAGAAGAGAAATGAGAGAGACAGGATCCTGGGAGGAAGCTGGCTAGCTAGACAAGATGGAACTGGCAAGCTCCAGTAAGTGACCCTGTATCAATAAATAAACTAGAGAGAGAGAGAGATACAAGAAGATGTCAATGATCAGTTTCAGGCCTTCATGATACACACACACACACACACACACACACACACATATGTGGGAAGATGTCTACATGCCAACAAAACAAAGATTCTAGCTTTAAAAAGCGGAGTTTATAAAATTACTATTTTAAATATTAAAAACGTGACTCTGAGAACTGGAGAGATGCCTTGACTGGCAAGTGGTTGTCACACAAACATAAGGAACTGAGGTCAGAACCCTAGCATCCTTGAAAAGCTGGGAAAATCTGTAACTCCAAATAGCTTAATCCTGAGACCTTGCTGACCAACCAGCCTAGCCTAAATGGTAACTTCCATGTTCAGTGAGGCCTTATTTTAAAAAGAAACAGCAGTGATCAAAGGAAGAAGGTGCCTGAAGCCAACCTTTAGCCTCCATACTCAAGAACACCACACACACACACACACACACACACACACACACAAATGTATTTATGTACAAATGAAGAGATTCATACAAATATGAAACAAGTGCATATCATTTAACAAGTGCTAGCATTTCATTTATTAATAAAAGTATCATAGTTTGGATAAGTGGCCCATATGTGAAAGACTTGATTCCAAGCCTTTAAAAGTAGGTAGGGCCTGGTCAGATAATGTTCAGCTTCTGAGGTCCCTGCCTTCTCGTACCTTTCTTCTCACCTTCCCTTAGGCAAAACCCTTCCTGTTTTACCCACTCTCTCCAGATGACCTCGTGCCTTATTAGCAATGGATCAAACTGCAGTAGACTAGACCCTCTGAAATTGTCAACCAAAGCAAATATTTGTTTGTTGTAAACTGATTACGTTTTTGTATTTGTTTTTGTTTTTTGGTCATGGTGAAAGAAAGCTAACACAAATAGTACTGCAGAAAGTAGATTGAAAGGAGACTCTGAAGACTGAGGATATATAGTTATTGACAGAAGGAATCAATTTACTAAATTCCAATACAAAAGCAGCTATCATCTATGAAGAAGGAAAAATGCAACCTTTGGCACTACTTAACCAAGACAAATAATTTCTCAACCAAAATGACTTAGTTCTCCCATCTAAAGAATAATTCAACTTACACAGTCTCTCAGAAAATGTGTCCTATTTGGAAAAATCCCCCAGGTCATTAAAAGTATTTGTGGAAATCTTTTTCTTATTTCCGAGTTCACACATTTTTTTTTTTTTCTGTGTTTAGGTGTCAGAGTCCTGGGATTCAGCTCCCCTAGTAAAGGGCTTGCTTAGCACTAGTCAAGCCAGAGCTTTAACCCTTAGAACTGTGTAAACGGGGCATCATCCCTTTTCCTCCCTAAGTGAGCTCATGTGCTTCAGAAATACTTCCCTGTCCATGCCACATTTGATTTGGTTCTTAGGAATATGGGGAAGGGGAGTTGAGGTTATTCAACACTCCTAGCACCCAGGAGATAGAAGCAGGGGGATCAGAAATAGAAGAAGATCCTCAACCCCCAGCTTCATAGTGAGCTCCAGGCCAGCTAGTTTACATGATACTCTATTTGAAATGTGATAGGATATGATGTGATATGGTGTGATGTGATATGACATGACATGTAGAAAAACATACACACATCAGCAATAGGCTGGTGTTTCACAATTTTATACTCTTCCAACTTCTTCTGAGCAAACACACTTCCTAGAATGCATTTTTAGGAAGCCTTTGGCTTGACCCTCTTGTAGTCCTCTTATTCTGGGTGGTGTCCCTAGTAAATGCTCTCCAGTCCACAGTCCAGTATTCCCGTCAACAAATTTGGAATTATCAACCCAATCCTAGACTACTTCTAAGATCGTTCCTCTGTCTTCCTAATGCAAGGATCCTAAAACCTGAAGGTCACTGTGACAAAAAAAGATGACTTCTTGTCTGCCTGGAAATAAACACAGTTCATTTTGCCTTGAATTCCTCTAGGTTCACTGATGTCTGTTCATACATTTTTTTTCAGGAAGTTCTATACATACAAAGGCTGCCCAGTTCTTCTTCACACCTAAGTGAGTTCATATAGCTCTGAAATATCTTATAGAGTACCCCATACTTTGTTTGCCCTTTGAGAATACAGAGAGGATTGCTGAGTAAAATTGACACAGAAATAATAAGGTAAATAAAGGCACAGACAGTGACAGCACTGTAACCATAGCTAGACTACAACAAAGACTCAGGGCTATAGGAAATCAGAGTGACAAGTGTGGCCTGTGAGCTATTGAAGGTTAAGATCACATTTGCTGAGTAGCCTCTACTTAACAAACTCTGAGACCCATTTGGGCTGATTGAAACTATTATTCCTTGCCACCCAAATCCACATGCTGGAGTACAAGTCACTTCACAGTTATAATATGTAATCACAGCTCTCCTTTTCCTAAAACTTGATGCCTCCCACCTGCACCATCAACACACTAACAGCAAATGTCAATTTCCCTAGACAGGTCAGCCTGAGAGCAGTCTTAGGTGAAAACTGAACAATGCCTATTCGCTGACACTTGAGTCCTACATGACTAATCACACTTAACTCTGATACAGCAATCATAATAATCCAAATCTTGGATAATATTTACCAAGCAATTATTACATGCCTGGTATCTCATAAGCATTTTATATCTGTTGTCTCCTTTCATCTCCATGGCAACCATATATGAGAGCCACAAAGATTAATTTCCATTTTAAGGAAATTAAGGATTTTTTTTAAAGAAAAGATGTAAGTAATACATGGGGGGTAACACAGTGGGAGTGAAATTTGGACCTAGGGAAATGCCATAACTGAGGGGTGAAGATGGGCCACCACAGAGTCTCGGTGTCAGAGATCAGTCTTTATCTCTCAGAAGAAAGCTATCTACACATGTGAGTTTCTGGCTTTTATTTCACCTTTTCTGTAAATCGTGAGTACTCCGTCAACAATATAAAGACAGACTGAGAAGTTCTTTCCTCCTACTTTGACCCCAAATAATTCATTCTCTCTCTCTCTCTCTCTCTCTCTCTCTCTCTCTCTCTCTCTCTCTCTCTCTCTCTCTCTCTCTCTCTCTCTCCCCCTCTCTCCCTCTCTCTGCCATGCCATATGGCTAAGCACCCTGATTACAGTAACACTGGAATTTCACTCTAAGCCTTTAACTGGATTCACTGACATGTTTGAGAGAGAATCTGCTTTGTTGACTCTTGTCCAGAAAATGCTTTGGTCACAATCTAGAGTACACCAAAAGAGCAGTTGGTGTGGCTTGGGGAAAGGCACAGTCGACTTCCTTTGATTTGAGAGAATAGTAGTAATGTATATTATGATGGGTCTTTCAGGTCTCCTAACAGAGAAGTTTCTCAATACATTTTTCACGAAGAGAGTTGAATATCCCTTTAATGCCAGGCAACTTTCCTAGTGGATAATTCATTCATTGTTCTGACTGAAAAGAGCCAGCCATCTAAGATGTTTCCCAAGAATTGGGATTGTCCCTATCTCAATAACACTCTAGCCAAACTGTGGCAGGAATCATAAATCCACAGGTTCTACATACCTCATTTAGTACCTATACAGAGAAGATTGTTGGGCAGCCACATACGGTGGCAGAGACCTGTGATCCCATCATTTGAAAGACTGAGGCAGGAGGCTCATAAGTTTGAGACCAGCCTGAGATGGGTAACAAGTACTATTCTAGTGTGAGCTACATAGTGACACCTTGTCTTTAAACAACCAAACAAAGATAAACCTCAGGACAAGTGTACTGAGGCTGGCCCCCTTAGCCAGATCCTCCACTGATTTCTTCCTTTTCCCTTTCAGGGCCCTTACTTCATAAACCTCACAGTGGCATCCTTTTGCTCTAGCAAATAGGCTCAATGAAATGTAATGATTTTCAAAGCCAAATGCTCAGGTCAGTCCTTCACTATATATATTATGAAAGTGATTGTCTGCAGTCACCGTGGAGAATGAATTGTATTGCTCTATGGTCATTAGTTGTCATTTACTTCATATTTGACTATCAGTTCTTCTTTTATTATTATTATTATATGTAAGTACACTGTAGCTGTCTTCAGACACTCCAGAAGAGGGCGTCAGATCTTTTATGGATGGTTATGAGCCACCATGTGGTTGCTGGGATTTGAACTCCGGACCTTTGGAAGAGCAATCGGGTGCTCTTACCCACTGAGCCATCTCACCAGCCCTCGACTATCAGTTCTAATGCTTTTTTTTTTACCACAACTCTTTTCTTCCCAGATCTTTACAAGAAGCCAACACTTCCACCTTATGTAATGCAATAAGATCTGACAGGTATGGCTGTTTTAAACTACTGGAGAATGGGGACTGGTAGAAATTTGGGACTCCGAAAACAATAGCCAAAGTATTTTAACATTCTGGACTGAAGGATCAGCTATCCACTTCCCTCTATCTCTCTGCCCCAAACAACCCTGCCTCTCCACTCACCTGCCACCCTTTCCTTTGAGTTTCTTTCTGTTTGAAGCACTAACCAGAGGGAGGTTTCCTTAGCTACCAGAAAACCTGTCAGGACCTACCTCAGGAGAGGTAACTCCATACAGCTGTCTTCATGCTACTCTTAAAATTTGGTAATGAAGAAAAAGGAAACTTGAACCATGGAAGAAAGACAAGACTGAAAGTCATTGAATACCATCATATCTAAAACCCATAGTACCCGTGTCCCACTGTCTATTCTTTTGGGACCCCATATCTCCCCCTCAAAGTCACTTGGCTATTTTTGTGAATTGCCTGTGGCTCTCATTGCCTTCTCCTCTCAGGAAAGAATAGCTAAAACCTTCACCATCTGGCACTTCATTGAGTTTCATATTTTGTCTCCCCACTGTGCTTATACACATTAATAAATTTGCATGCCATTCTCCCATTAATCTGTCTTTTGTCTACTGTCAGGGGTGTCTCAGCAAATCCAATTATCAACCTTCAGAGCAAAAGCTTGAACTTCACCATAAAACCAAATTAATCTTTAGTTCCAAGAGATTTATCTAGTTTATAATTTAAACTGTAATTATCATGCCAAGTAAGAAAAACATTCCAGCAAAAGTTGAAATTGATAGAAATAGTAACAGAATTTTATCAAATTGTTATTGTATCCTAAAACAGATTTTGCTATTTAAAATGTTTTGTATATCACTCAATATGATACTTTGATTTAAGAACTTTCAGATATCTTATTTATTTGTTTAGACAGAATCTTACTCTAAAGCCCAGGCTAGCCTAGAATTCACTTTGTATCCCATGCTAGTCTAGAATTAATATGTATCCCCATCTGGCCTTGAA
Source organism: Mus pahari (assembly GCF_900095145.1). Taxonomy (NCBI): domain Eukaryota; kingdom Metazoa; phylum Chordata; class Mammalia; order Rodentia; family Muridae; genus Mus; species Mus pahari. The sequence goes on from NC_034613.1 coordinate 141,685,426, forward strand.
CTTAAAGCATTCCTGTAGTCTCAGCCTCCCAAGTACTGGGATTACAAGCATGAATTTCCATATCCAGATAAAATGCCTTAACTTAATTTTTTTGTATCAATTGACTACTAAAGACATTCATTTCAAACCAGTTAGCTATTAGAAATATGACTGCATCTGCACTCAGAGCCATGGTCTTGCCTGCCTTTCTTCCCCCCTTTCTCTTGCAGTTATAGCATTGCTATAGAAAACCTCTCCTCTGGGCCTGCAAGTTGGGTAGAGACTGTTGTTCCCAAGCCTGGGGACCAGAGTCCACATCCTAGATCCCACATGATGGAAAGAGAGAACTGACTCCTACAAGTTGTGCTCTGATCGCCATAGCTGCACTGTGACATTCCTACCCTTCAAACAAACACATGGAAGAAAGAAAGAAATGCAATAAAAAATTAAAGGAAAACACTGCTTCTATATATAAGCAGTTATGCAAGCACACACACACACACACACACACACACACACACACACAACCTGAAAGAACAAACCTGGGGACTAATGGATGTGGAGGGCTAAGAAAACTGAAGAAAGAGGGTTTGGGAAAGACTATATTCAACATAACAAATATGCTATTAGAAATATGACTGCATCTGCACTCATAAGACAGCATTAAGTTATAAGAAAACTTTCAAAGACAGAATATTTAAAAAGAAAAGGAAAGAAAACCTCCTGCTGTGAAGACACAGGAATCTATATGGAAGAGGGTACAGAAAGAGTGTAAGAGCCAGCGAGGGTGGGTATCTTCAATGACCAGCCACAAGGCAGATGCACATACAGACTCAAAGAGACTGCAGCAGAATGCACAAGCCCAAGACAGAAAAGAAATCCCAGTCTGAGCAGGAGTCCTGCCTCTCACCAAGAATCTCTTCATATGTGATAGCCTCTCCAAGAGAGAAAATCAGTTTGTTTCAGTGACAATGAGCATGTCACCCACACTCTGGGGAAGGCCCCATGCTCAGCAGTAATTGACCAACATGAAACAAACTCTGTTTCTGGGGGGTTTTTCTTTGTTTGATTGATTTGTGTCTGATTTGGCTTCTTTGATTGGTTTGGTTTGGTTGAGACCAGGTCTTTCTATGTAGCCCTGGCTATCGTAGAACTCATTATGTAGGCCCCAATTTTACTTTTACTGTCAGGGTGTATGTGTGTGCCTGTTTACCCAAATAACAACTCATAGAAATCTACTTGTCTCTGCCTTCCAAGTGCTGGGATCAAAGGCCTGTGGCTAAATCATGCCCCATCTGTTTTTGTGTTTTAAACAGAAAGAAAGAACAGAGTTGAGGGCATACAGAAGTGGGAAGGAGCTGGGAGGAGTTGGGGGAGGGGAAAGGATATGGAGAAATGTATTGTATGAAATTCTCAAAGAATAAATAAAAATATAAAAAGAAGCCAAAAGAAGAACAAAAAATAAAAGAAAAGAAAAGAAAGAAAAGGAAAAAAAAGAAAAGAAAAGAAAAACAAACAAAAATACCTCTCACTTCCAGTCACACATAAATGACAAAGATCTAAAACCAGACCATTCACTCTGACAATAAGCCAGGAAGCCCAACCAAAACAACATAAATACCTTCATGCAAAAACTAATAAGTGCCAGATCTGGCTTTTCTTTTGTCAAGGACTTATTTGCATTACCTATTTTCCCACGAGTAAGTTCATTTGGTCTCTTTTTAGTATTATGTCACAAATATTCAAGGCAGCTCAGTATCACTCCTTCACAAGTCAGTGCTTTGGCTTTTAGGATCTTATTACCTTCAACACAGTGCACCCTAACAGTTCTTTTGTGGTCTTTGTGACAAAGGCATACAGCTGTGCTTGTTTGTTGACTAGTAAGAGTCAAGCAAATTGTGCTGTTTTGCTGTTTTTAAGGAAAGCAACTGAGCAGCAGTGACACAGGCCTTTAATCCCAGCACTTGGGAGGCAGAGGTAGAAGCATCTCTGATTCTGTGGCCAGCTTTGTCTACAGAATGAGTTCCAGGACAGCCAGAGCTACACGGAGAAGCTGTGGCATGGGAAAAAACCAAGTAAACAAAATCCTGGCAAGTTTATTTCTTGGATTGGAGAGATGGCTCAGAGGTTAAGAGCACGGGCTGCTCTTTCAGAGGTCCTGAGTTCAATTCTCAGCGCTCACATGGTGGCTCACAACCATCTATAACTGTAGTCTCATGGGAACAAATAACCTCATGGTATACAGATAGATGCACATGTAGATAAAACATCCACATACAAAAAATTAATCATTTTTAAAAATAAAAGGAAAATGAGGCTGAAGAGATGGAATTTGTACTGTTCTCAGAAAAGACCTGAGTTTGGTTCCCAGCACCTACATGGTGGCTTACAACCATCTATCACTCCAGTTCCATGGGATCTGATGCCTTCTGATCTGTACGGGTATTAGGCACGAATGTGGTTACATTCAGACAAAAGACCCATACTCATAAAATAAAATAAATAAATGGAGAGACAGAGACACAGAGACAGGGAGAGGGAGAGGGAGAGGGGGAGGGGAGGGGGGGGGGGGGGGTGTGTGTGTGTGTGTGTGTGTGTGTGTGTGAGAGAGAGAGAGAGAGAGAGAGAGAGAGAGAGAGAGATCAGAACACTCAATAATCTTAGTTCCAGCCTAAACTTGCTTGTGTGTGTTTAATTTGAAAGTAATGGTATTTATTAAGGCAATGAAAATCTGAAAACATTAAATGTTAGTTAAAAAACAGTTTGTTATGTATTAGGGACTGATAGTAATTAATTAAAGGCTTGCTGTTCTGAGAAGTTCATTAAAAGAAAAACTACAAACTATACACACATATACAAAAATCACATAAGTTCAAGTCCTTTTCTCTACTCAGCCTACTTTAGAAAAAGCATTTTTTCTTTTTAAAAACCATTAAATTGATTGTAATTAATGCCTTTCAGTTCTCTTTCCACCCTCCATCTTTTCACACACTCCAGGGACCAGACTCAGGTTTTTGGGCTTGCTTGGCTTCCCCACTGAGCCATCTCTGTGACCTAGTCTCCTCTGTTTTATAGGTCATTATACTGAGACATACCTTTGTCCTCACATTGGCAACATGACTAGTCAAGTTGCAGTTGTTGAAAAATAATTAGCACTAGAAAAATAAGTTATCTTTTTTTTATGCTATGCTTCATTTAGTTTTCTAAAATGAATTTTTAGATTTATGTAAAGTCACAGTTTTCATTATGACATCTTCACACATGTGTGGCATGATACTTTGAGAAAAGCATTTGAAAACATTAAGTAGCATTCGGAGTGCTGCCTGTAGCAGATAAACTTGGTGAGTGTCCCTCTGTACCTGTGTTTGTGGCATGAAAAGTGACTTGTTTCATCTTGAGGTTCTCTTTACACTTAACCAGAGATGGAAAAGGCCAAAATTGAAACAGTCTCTTTTGGTTCTATGCAATATCACCGCCCCCCTCCCCCGCGGCAAAGGCCAAAGCATATATTGCCAAAGTTCATAGACAAAATGGAGTTAGAACCTATCGTCTTGGTTTCTACATACAGAGCACAGTCTAAGAAGAACCTGGCTTTCATTGAAAGTTCGTTTTTCAAAACTTTATTACACTGATGTTCCTTTTCCCCTTGAGTGCTACTTTGGTTTTTATTTTATTTTATTTTATTTTTTAATTGGATATTTTACTTATTTACATTTCAAATGTTATCCCCTTTCCCAGTTTCCCCTCTGCAACCCCCCTATAGTCTGTTTCTATGAGGGTGCTCCCCCACCCACCTCATTGCTCTAGCATTCCTCTACACTGGGTCATCAAGCCTTCACAGGACCAAGGGCCTCCCCTCCCATTGGTGCCTTTACAAGGGCCTCGCCCAGATAAGGTTCCTTCAGTTCCTTCAGTCCTTTAACTCCTCCATTGGGGTCCAGTCCCATGGTTGGCTTTGAGCCTCTGCATCTGTATTGCTCAGGATCTGGCAGAGGCTCTCAGGAGACAGCTATATCAGGCTCCTGTCAGCAAGCACTTCTTGGCATCAGCAATAGTGTCTGGGTTTGGTGTCTGCATGTGGGATGGATCCCCAGGTGGGGCTGTCTCTGGATGGTCTTTCCTTCAGTCTCTGCTCCACTCTTTGTCCCTGTATTTCCTTTAGACAGGAGCAATTCTGGGTTAAAATTTTGGAGATGGGTGGGTGGCCCCATCTCTCAACTGAGGGGCCATGCCTAACCTCTGCATATAGTTTCAACAGGTTCTCCCTCCCCTCTGTAGGGTATTTCAGCTAATGTCATCCCAGTGGGATTCTGGGAGGCTCTTGCTTTCCGGGCATCTGGGACTTCCTGGTGCTACCCCCAGTTTCCCATTTTCTATTGCTACATGCCTCTGTTCAATTTCCTGACCCTCTCTACATCTCCTCTATCTCCTCCCATACCTGATTCTGACCCTCTTTTCCCTCCCCCTTCTCTTCCTCCCAAGTACCTCCCACCCTCTACTTCCCTTGATTATTTTGTTCCCTCTTCTAAGTAGAACCGAAACATCCACTCTTTGGTCTTCCTTTCTCTTGAGCTTCATGTGGTCCATGAGTTATATCGTGGGTATTCCATGCTCTTTGCCCAAACCTTTTTCAGACAGTGTCTTGGGTATACTAGGCTGGCCTCATATAGGCTATGAAGATGTTGTTAGTCTTTAATTCCTGATCTTCCTGCCTCGACCTCCTTAGTGCTGTAATCACAGAGGTTGGCAACCACACTTGTTTTTGTTTGTTTGTTGTTTTGGGGTGCTAGGGATTGAACCCAGGGCTTCCTGCATGTCAGGCAAGGCTTCTATAAGCTGAGCTATACCCTCAACCCTAAAAGGAGTTTTTGGAAGATAAAAAAAAAAATCATTGGCGTTCTCAGCCAGCAAATGAAGGTGATAAAATTTCATTAAGTCAATGTTTTGAAAATGCTCAGCTATTTATGTAAACTCAGTGAGGAACCAGAGTAAAAATGAGATAATTACACAGCCAGCAGATAAGCTCAGCAGGGCCCAATCACACACTTCTGAGCAGCTCAATATGTGATTCAGGTTTCACATGTCCAAACAGTAACCAGAAGATGATGATGTGTCCAATTAAAAATGGACACACATAGTCTATTTCTCTATGCTCTGAATTCTGAGCTGGGTGGAATTTACTTTATCTACAAATTATAGCAGGATATGCTGCACTTGGTCCAGACTTCAATTTTTAAAGACCTGACAGCTTCTTTTTTCTCTCTTAGAAGCCAGCTGCCATATAAGCTGTGCTCCCACCTTGAGCCCCATATACTCTGATAACCCTAGGTAAGGCACTAAATGCTAAGGCACCACATAAAGGAGGAGCCTCATAAACTCCAGGACACCTGGCAGACATGTGAGTGAAGTTATCTTGGATTCTACCCTCCAACTTCAGCTTCCAGTGCCATGATGTTTTTGTCTTAGCCAAGAACATGCAGAGCAGGAAGAAGATGCTCAACTAAATTCATAAAACCACGATCATGTAAAGTGGCTCTTCTGCTCTCATTCTCTCTCCCTCCCTCTCCCTCCCTCTCTCTCCCTCTCCCTCTCTCTCTCCCTTCCCCTCCCCCTTCCTCTCCCTCTTTCTCTGGCACACAGGTCAACCTTAGGTGTCATTCCTCAGGCACCATCCATTTTAATTTTTGAGACAGGCTCTCTCACTGGGACTTGCAGCTCACCAGTTAGGTCAGTCTGGGAGGCCACTGAGTCCAAGGCCAAGGATTTAACTGTCATTGCTTACCCAGTGCTGATTATAAGCACGTTTCCACCAAACCTGGCTTTTTGAATGGAGATTTTTAAAATTATTTATTTATCTTATAAATATATGTACTCTACCTACATGTATACTTGCATGCCAAAAGAGAACATCAGATCCCTTTATAGATGACTGTGGGTCACTGAACTCAGAAACTCTGGAAGAGCAGCTTTTAAATGGTGAGCCATCTCTCCAGCCCCCAAATTTGGTTTTTGTGGGTAGGTCCTGGACCTTGAACTCAGATCCTCAGACTTGTAAGGCTAGGGTCAACTTGCAAATTGAACACTACCAACATAGCTGTCTCCCCAGCCCCTAAAAGTGTTGCTCCAAAGGTCCAAGCTTTAAGGCTCTTTGCAGAAACAAATGGATAAATTAAGTGATGAGTCATTTTGTACCTTTGAAAACTCAGCTTTGAAATGACTTTAGAAATGACAGCAAATGAAGCACAAATTGCATTTCCCCTGAAAACTAGTAAATGGATGCCAGGAGAATTATTGCCCTGTTCACTAAACTCAGCTTTCCTTTTCTAGTCTAATCTAGTAAATGAATACATCAGCTTCTAGCCTCTAGCAGAGAAAATATTGATGTTCTGATGCAAGCTTGGTTAACAGCCACTGCTTTAAAAGAAAACCAGTGCCCTCAAGATCCCCTAGCAGGAAGTTTTATTTGAGGGGGAAAAGGAGAAACACATGATATATATCATACTTGTATACTTCTACTGGGTCGCCTCGTCCAGCCTTGATATGAGGGTTTGTACTTAGTCTCACTATATCTCGTTTTGCCATATTTGGACAATATCACTGGGAGGCCTGCTCTTTTTCTGAAGGGAAATAGAGGAGCAGTGAATTTTGGAGGAGAGAGGAAGTGTGGGTGCTGGGAAGAGTTGAGGGAAAGGAGATTGCTGTAGGGATAAATTATATGCGAAAAGAATAAAGAAAAGGTGGAAAAAGAAAAAAAGAAAGCATGTTTATAATTCCAGAATTATATAGTTTCTAAGACTGCCTGTGAGAGAGCAGGGATCAGTGGCAAAGTAAAGTAATCGAGCCATTGATGTCTTGAAGTAATATTAGTGAGCATTAGATTTTAGATTAGCAGAAATCTAGGGACACAGAAAGAAAAGTACTTACACTTGCCTTCAAGGAGTCTATCTGCTAGATAAAAATATGGGCAGGTAGATAATTATATTATCATGTGATCAGTCTAAAATTCAAAGCGTAGCCAAGTGAGGTGATTTGGTGAGTAAAGTCACTTGCTGATCAAGCCTGACAACTTGAGTTCAGTCCCAGAACCCCACATAAAATAAATAAGGAAAGAAAGAAAGAAAGAAAGAAAGAAAGAAAGAAAGAAAGAAAGAAAGAAAGAAAGAAAGAAAGAAAGAGCAAAGCATAAGACCAGAGAGGCAAGGTCAAAGAATGAAAGGGTCTGCTGTCAATTTTATTAGATTGAAAACTGTGAAGTTGCCAATGTTTGATTTCAGTCCATAGTCATGATTTGACCAAAAGTTCTTGAATGTCTATGATACAGTATGAACAGAGAGAATTTCAGGTGGTAAGGTAAAAGAAAGAAAAAGAGCCATTTTAGATTTTAATCCGAAACTTCAAACCAAGGTTACTTCAAGGCCCAACTAGTGAGACTGCTGTTTATGTTGAAGAAAAATCAATTACAACTATTTTAAAAAATCTTTTCTTATTTTATTTATTTACTATTACTGTGTATGTATATGATGTGAATAAAATCAGATATAGGCATGCTACCGCTTGAATGTGGAGGTCAATGGAGAATTTTTGAGGTTTACTTTTTTCTACCATATGGGTCCTAGGAATCAGACTTGGGTGTTTAAGCAAGTGGTTTTTGGTTTTTTGGTTTTTTTTTTTTAACTACTGAGCATCTCACCATCCCTATTGCATTTTACAAAGATTTTATTTTTATATTTAATTATATGTATATGAATGTGTTTGTGCGTGGTCTTGTACATGTACCTACAGAGGATGATAGAGGATGTCAGATCCCCTCCAGCTCAAGTTACAGGAGATTTTAATCCCCCCAACATGGATTCTGGGGACACTAACTGCAGTCCTCTGCAAGAGCAATATGCACTTCTAACCACTGAGCCACCTCTCCAGTTACCCCCTCTTCTCATTACATCTCTTAAGCAGATGATTAATATTAAAAGACTTTCATCTTGGAAAGAGCACGTTTTATTATGTCTCATTTCAAACCAAAAAAAAAAAATCCCTTCGCATTTTAGAGCTATATTCTGAAATAGTTTTGGATAAAATCATACAATCCTGATTGTATTAATCATGTATGTGATTAGCTTCACAATTAGACAGAGAGTGGGTTGCTGGGGGAAGTAGACTATGGGAAGATTCACAGTGCACTGGCAGTTGTTGAAGCTGAGGCAATGGGTACACAAAGGTTTATTGACCATTTTTTCCTTCTAGTGCATATTTTAAATTTTTCATAATTTTACATTGTAAAAATATGCGCAAAGTAATACTTGATGCAAAGGAACAATGAAAAAGAAAGGAAAGGAGGGATAGAGGAGATGAGGGAGGGAGAGAAAAACGAAGGAAGGGTGGCGGTATACTGTGGATCAATTTTCTGTATGTTGGGAGCTGTACTCATTTGCTATAACAAATTTACCTAAAGTTGTGGATCAAAACAAGATAAACATATTTTTGCACAGTTCTGTAAGCCAAAAGTCTAAAACCAAGATGCCAACTCTGACAAACTCTAGAGAAAACTCTTTCCTTGCCTCTGCCAGCTCCTAGTAGCTCCTGGCATTCTGTGACACTGTTTATGTGTCTGCTTCCCATTGTCTCTCCCTATGTGTTTCTAGATCCTTCTTTTGTTGTTGCTGTTCCACTGTTGGGTTTTTAGTATTTCCTGTAGCCCAGATTGCCCTCAAACTCAAATGTAACTAATGACTTTGAACTTCTGATCTTTCCATCTCCATCCCTTAAGTGTTGTGATTATAAACCTATATACTACCATGTACAGTTCTACATCCTCTTCAAATGCAGTATGATGTCATCCTAATATCCTTATATACTTACATTTGCAGACATCTTTTTTCTAAGGAAAGTCACACTCTGAGGCTCCAGGCAGACCTGAATTTGGGGAGACATTAGTTAACCCACTATAGGGCACAGGTTAGATGCGAAAACTGAAACAGAACATAGGGGAGACAATGAAAAAGTTAAATAACAGCAGGGAGAGCCAGAACTAAGAAATCCTTCCCGGGGATTTAGCTGAGCTTATGCGCAGATGGAGTCACCACAGCCAGTGCTCAGTGCTCCAGGTAGTGAGTGAATGAGTGCAGTGGGCAAGGAAACAGCAGGCAAATGGAACTCTAGAGTGAGACGGAGGCAGGGGTTGGCTGGAGAAGGTTTCTAAGGGATCATCAAGTGTTGACAGGCAAAGAAAGTGTAGGAAAGCATTCTCCTCCAGAGGACGGTTAGAAAGAACACATAAAAATGAAACCCATCACAACAGCATACAAAGAAAACAACCGACTTGGCACTGTTAGAGTCTATAACATAAGGGGAAACAAAAGCAGATACTCAAGTAGGATGCAGGGGCTACATCAAGGATGCCTGTGGAAGCCATATTAGTGACCTGAGACTTTCCTGCTGTTTGTATAGAGATACTTAGGGACTCCGAGCATTGTTTACATTCATTTTTATGGGTGAGATGTGAACAAATGTCTACTCATTCCAGAGAGGGAGGACACCAATGAGCAACCAAAGAAACAATTCCACACAAGTCTAGCTTGGGAGAGCACTGAGTTTAATTGGGCTTGCTTAGAGAAACATGGCCACTTTATGGGCAGCTACACCTCCCAAGAAAATGTTCCTTCTTGTAGCAACTATTAACTACTTATATATCCTTGGGAAGGAAAGGGCACCAAATGAGCACCCTACACATTGCCTTGGGAGTTGCTCCTATGTGGAGCCATCCTCAGGATTTACTTGTTCATCACTTCAGGAGCTCTCTCTTGTGCCCATGAGGGAAGATCAAGGGCAATGTATTCCCAGCTGCCCTAATTTCAAGATGACAAGAGTCATGTCACACCTGGAAGAGAGGATGTTACAGCAACAGAGGTATAGGATTACCACATTTTCCTCTTAGCTCTAAGGGTGGGTTGGAGACAGGCAGGTCTGCTAAGATGCATTTTGGATCCAGACAAGAGATGAATGGTAGTAGCCACCATGAATCAGAGAGGATGGTATAGAATCTGATATAAAAGCAACAAGATGTGGTAGAAAATACTGAGGGAAGATGGGGTATACAGGGATTGATACACAATGGCAGTGGGGATCATCTGATGCACCCCTTCTCTGTGGAACTCTACAGAGTTTACACAAATTATAAAATGCAGGCAATTTGTATAATACAACTCAGCATTTAAAATTTGACTACTCTTTGACCAGCATGTCCTTTTCCAGGACTGATCCCTACTGAGGGATAAAAGTTCCAAAAAAACAGCAAAGTTGATTTTTTTAAGTGGTTAAGAATAGGCACTAGAGCACCATTTATAACTTTAAACCATTAGTGATAATGTAAGCATCCATCTGAGGTCCACTAGAGAGGCAGAGGGAAAAGCAGAGGCTAAGGTGGCAAGAAGCTGAGGCTAGCCAGCAGGCTGAGGCCAGCACATGACTGTTCAAAGAGTAGGAGACAAACCCGCTGGGATGAATATGGATGGCAGAGTCCTGCTAACTGTCCCTCACATTCATACCACGAGCCTTGCAAAACTAACTGCACCCTTCATATGTCAGACAGCAGGACACATTTCGAAACATTGTATGAAGAAAGAAAAGTGGAAAGTTTGTATTGTTGGAAAATCGGCATGCATTCCTAGAATTCCCCACCCTTCTCCATCTTGAGTCATCAATAATCTTCCTGTCATTAAAATTTGTCCCCAAATCAAGCTATTCAAAACCTTGGGGCTTTGTCATCCACTCTGAGCAGCCTGAAGTCCCCACTTAAGAGTAGACTTCATTTTTCACTGCAATACAAGCTCTTTGCCCTTCCCAGTCCCTTACTTGCTCACACCTCTGAATTCTTTTCTCTGATGGCAAAAAGAATTTTGAAACATTGGGCCTAGGTCTTAATTTCCCTATCCCCACGACCTCTCCAGCCTCTTATTACTGGCAACACATCCACAGGCATCTGCTAATTATAACTACCCATAAAGGAAAGCATATGCTCAGCTTGAACGCAAAAGCACCACTTAGGGGATAAAGAACCAATTGGAGAAGATTGGAGTCCCATATTCAAGGTATGACATAATTTTCCTAGCAACAGTAGGCAAGTATTTCTGGAAAGGAACAGAACATAAACATTTTAGGGTTGTGGTCAGTGTAGTCTCCATCACAACTGCTCTGCTCTGTAATGTGAAAACAGCCATGGATAACATGGAAATGAATAAACATAAATTATTTTCTAATAAAACATATACACACACACATACACACACACACACATATATATATATATATATATATATATATATATATATATATATATATATATATATATGTATGTATACAACAGTCTGGCTTCAGCTGTACTAGTTTGTAGTAGCTGTATTTTGCCAATCACTATTTTGTGGGTACATAAATCTTAAAAAAAATCTTGGTTCTCCCATTCTCTGCATGCTTTGGGGTAACTTATTTTTTATGAGATTTATCTCATTGTTATGAAAGTTCATGCCCAATTATGTAAATACAAATCCATTGGTAAAGGTGTTATAAAAATCTAGGCTTTAAAAAAAACCCTATTTCTTAGTATTTTTTTTGTCATTGTTGGTACATTTATTTTACTGCAATCTTAGGACCTGACTCCAAGGGGAGTATTTGATAGCCTCTTCAGCATTCAGGACTCATTCTGTGCAGGACTGATCTTTGTTCTGTCTTGCAACTGTAGGGACAAAGAGGATTCTACCTCTCCCTCTGAAAGTTTGACTCTGTCGGAATACACTGACTATACATTAATAGGGGAAGGCATATGAGTTTATTATGTGCATGGAGGAAACTCAGGAGAGTACCCAATATCTTCAGGGGGTTTCAAAATACTCCCTTTAATGGAGAAGAGAGAAGGAAGTGTGTTAGCAAGTTATAGAATAGTACAGGATTCTTAGAGGAAATCTGAGGATGGGCAGAACAGACAAAAAGCTGGGACAGAATTCCTCTGAACTCTGGAGGAGGTAGAGCCAGGTGGAGGGGTGAAAGCAGAACCATAGTTTGAGCAAAAGTTGTCCTATGCAGATACCATCTTTCAGGGAATCCCTCTGAGCAGCCTTTAGAAGTAGAGGTGAAAACTCTGATGTGGCATGATGACTAATGTGCTTCTCTTCATTATCGGTGAACTTTTCCTGGCTAATGAGATTTTCAGAAAGGAGTTTAAGACAACTAACTGTACCTCTTTAGCAAGTATTTCCTTTAGTCACAAAAGATGATTTTCATGAGGTGGGAGGGTGCCGGTCCTCCTGGGGCTGGGAAGGGAAAACAAAGGGAGATTAGAGAGACCTGAATTCTAAAATGTGATTTCTAAGACATTCCAATTTCCTTTCATTCAAAGTGCTCAGCACATCAAAGCACCATACCTCCGAAGTATCCTTCCCTGTCCCCCACCACCCCCCAGCACTAGCCTAGCTATGAGCTCTGTTAAAACCCATTTCAAAGTCTTCCTTTGGGAACTCTTCTTTTGCTGTTCTCATCTTAGTCATTTGTAGAGCTGCTCAGTTTTACAGGCACATGTTTCTGGGGACCTGAGGAGGCACACAAGTCCTCAAATTGGGAAAGGTCCCACACTTAATTTTGGGTTGTATGGCTGTCATCTTGAAATGATAAAGCATTTATGAATGAGACGCTCCCACATTTTCATCCTTTAGCTCGTCCTGCTCTCATGCAAGGAAGAAAAGTTAACCTGTCATATTAAGCTTGCTACAGGTTCGAACTGAAGAAAACATTTGACAGTAAGAAAACATAAGTGACCTTTCTTCCACTATGTTCCTCCAAGAAATGTTTTCTGTGTCCTTTCATCTCTTGAGGCTGATTGGCTAATTCAAAAAGAAAACATATTTTAAAGTATGTTAGGTTTATTGACCTCCCAACTGCAAGAAATAAAATAGTTGAATTATGGATCCTTTAATATAAATAATAGAGTATGGTTGTACTCTTGATAGAAATATAAAATACTTGATGTATAAGGCAATGATAACAGTTCTAATGGTGTCAAAATGTTAGGATTTTAATACCAAGTCATAATTATATAGTCTTCATAGTTATAAATAATTTAGTTACTTTGTGATCAAAATATATATAGTATTGAATACTAAATTAAACACTTCCTAGGAATTCTTCTTGCTATTTACACAGAAATCCAGAGTATCGTGGTTTGAATGTTTCAGAACTCGACTAATGCTGTCTGATACAAAGGAGAATCCATCAATAGTGCATGCCTGGAAAGTCAGTGTGGATTCTGACTGACTGGCTATATCTTAGAGGAGGGAAGAAATATTAGTGGTCTGCCTTTGATTTCTAAATCCTATTGATCAATATTCAGGGCCTTCCTTGCTTAAAAGTGAGCAGAGAGCCGATGAGATAGCTCATCGGGTAAACACACCTGCTCTGCAAGCCAGAGGAGAATCTGAGCTGGATCCCCCAGAACCTATGCAAAAGTGGGTCAACTCAGACCATCACATGCCTAGATGCCTTTCCCCCACCCACACAGTAACAAATAGTAACAATACATTTAAATTAAATTCTTAAAGTGTGTAAAAAAGCAAACTGCATTCACAACAAGTTTATGACTAGCCTGGACTACCTGAGGACCTGTCTCAAGAACAAATAAACAGCAACGACAAAAAACCCTACTCATTTTACCTGGTTGCCTCTAATTTAAATTTTCCATTACTGATTGGGTTGATAGTTTTTCATGCACATTATATTGACATGACCCTTATGACTCTATACAATGTTATAATGTTCGAATGTTGAGTATTGAATTAACTTACAGATTTTGAAAACTCACACTCAATGTGTACCATAAGAGAATTATTTTTTTTTCTTTTTGGTTTGTTTGTCTATTAAGACAGGCTCTCACGTACCTAGATTGACTTCAGATTCACTGTGTAGTTGAGACTATCCTTGATTTCCTTATTCTACTGCCTCCACCTTTAAAGACAAGGATTCAAGACTATACTTAATCTGGATTATTGTTCTTTCTTTCTGTCTTTCTTTCTTTCTTATTTATTTATTTATACATAAGTTTTGAGACAGGCTCTCTCTACACAGCTGGCTTTCCTGAAACTTGCTCTGTAAACCAGGGGGGCCTCAAACATGCAGAAATCCACCTGCCTCTGCCTCCTGAATGTTGAGAATAAAAGGCATGCATACTGATCCATAGCTACTATATCCAGCTCAGAACTCTTAATGGAGCACCATGAGTTTGCCAGCTGTGACAGATAATTAAGAAGCATTCGGCTTTCATGAGAAATGACACAAGGCAAGCAGTTCCTTTCATTGCTTATGTTAGTTTCACAGCCAGGGACCAGGGTTCATAACAAAAGACAGACTAGTAAAAGAAAAGCATACACATTTATTTATTTACTTACTTACTTACTTTTTATTTACGTGTCTGTGTAGTTTGGATTTGAGTACTAGGGATTGAACCCCAGGCTTTGGGCATGTACACGTATGTACAGTCAGTTTCATTGGGTGTGAGAGCCTTCATAAGACCTATAGAAACAGTTAAAATGTGTCATTTTGGTTTGTGGTGATTGATTTGGGGGTAGGTTTTGAGATAGGCTCATACTACACAGTATGGGCTAGGCTTGAATTTACTGTGTAGTCCAGGCTGAATGTTGAGAAGAGATATGCTTCACCATGCCAAGGAGTCTGAATGATATTACTAGTAAATTAATAAAGAGTATCATAGAGAAATACACATTGACATGAGAAGGAGTTAACTAAAATTAAGAGGTGGGGGTGGTAAGGCCTATTCAGGCTCTATATGTCTAAGAGAGAAGAATCTTCCTTTACACTGGAATGCAGGGAGTGAGTCTCTCATTTGGAGGGTCTTATGACCTGCTTCCTGGGAAGGTCAAGATGTTCTTCCTATTTGTAATGATCTACTTTAAGTAGGGAAAAATATAAGGACAGAGAGGTTGCTTATGACATTTTCTCTACCAAATTCCTGCAGCTTAAAATAGTAGTGTGGTAGAATGCTCTGAGTTCATCAATCCAAATCTTTCCTTAAAATAATTCTTTACCAAAAAAAAAAATTCTTTACCTTTAAGTTTGTGTGTGTGTGTGTGTGTGCGCGCGCGCGTGTATGTGTATGTTGTCTCTCTGTGTGCAGACGTACTGAGGATTGAACCAAGGGCCTCACAGATATTAACTGAAAAGTTTACCACTTAGCTATAGCTATGGAAAAATGTTCAAAATTATGGTGTGTGTGTGTGTGTGTGTGTGTGTCTGTATACGCATACGCGCACGCGCACGCGCACGCACACAGCACATGTGGAGGTCTTACGACAATATAACAACATACTGGACTTTGTTCTCTCCTTCCACTATGTGGGTCCCAGGAATTAAATTTAATTAAAAACAGGTTTGGTGGCAAGCACCTTTACACATCGGGCAATATCACCAGCCTCCCACATTTTTTGACAATTCTTTTAGAACCTGTTTACCATACAGAATCTGTATGGAGAAACTTTTTAAATACTTCACTATGTTTGTGAGCGCGTGCGCGCACACACACACACACACACACACACACACAACTTGTGATCAATTTAAAGATGTATCTTCTTTTTTCAATGGAAAAAGATCCCTTAAAATACATATTCTCATTGCCATAAGAAATTAAAACAGTATGAAGTGTATCAAGAGACTATCATGAAAACAGAGTCTGAAACTTAATAGAAACAGATCAATGCCACAATATAGGACACAGAAGCAGAGTAAAACAGTCTAGGGATTTAGTAAATCATAGGGATAAAATGTTATGTCAGCAGAGAGAATATGGATTATTCAATAAATGATATTAGAACAATAAACTACCTGACTGGTAAAGAGTAAAATTAATTCATTTCTCACTCAGTACAATAAAAATGAGAAGTATTAAAGATTTAAAGAAAGTTTTTTTAAGTATATATTGGGGTGGGGGGATGGTGAAAGAAGAATCTTGGGTAGGGAAGGTTTTTGTTGCTAAGATGTACAAAGCAGATGCTGAATGATTGGCTTTCAGCCTTGGTAGCTAAATTAGATGCACCTGAGAAACTTGTAAAATATTTCTATCATTGGAAATCACTCTGTACCAAAATCAATCAGAATCTCTGAGAGTAATCAAATAAAACCTTCCTCTCATCCCCTCCATCACTCTGGAAACTGTACCAGTTCTTTGCCAAGAGTGGCTAACTGCCATTTTTGCTTTGCAGCTGGCACAATGCACCTTTCTTTCTTGGAGGTGTGTTGCTTTTCTTGGACCTTGCCTGGAAACAAAAGGACAAGAACCTCGCTACACTCAGAACATCAACAGTGCTTTAACGAGTAGGCATACTGGGTAATTTGAAAAGTGCTTGATGCCAAAATTGACTGTATATGGAATCTTTGATATCTTGACTATAGTGATGACTAGAAGAAGTTACACTTGTGTTAAAAATTTATAAGACTAGGCTGGCAAAATGATCAGTGTGTAAGGGTGCTTGCAGCCAAGTCACAAGACCTGAGTTTCAGTCTCTTCAACCTACATGAAGGAGAAAGTGGACTCGGGCCAAGTGCTTCTCTGACCACAACAGTAGCATCTGTGTGTCATAGGCACACAAAAATACACAAAAAAATAAACAGATAAATAAAAAATAAATGTGAAAATGTAGAGGATAATATTAGAAGATGAGTTTACATGGAAACAGGTGAAATTTCAGTAAAATTGGCAGTTAACTCAATATTATGCTATTAGTTGCCTTACTTGGTAACATCATCTTGAGTATTGATGTTATTGCTGATAATAGATAGAAAAACGGTACCCAGAGCCCCCCTGAGCTTCATTTTAAAATCTTGCTACTGTACTATTATTTCAAACTAACATTTTTTTCTGTTAGTGTTTGACAATGTAAGTAGAGATCAAAAGACCAACTTCTCAACAGCTGGGCCACTCAACAACTTTCCCACTCCTAGCCAGAGATGCAAGGAGTAAGAATAATTGTTAGAATTGGGAACAAAGAGATAGAATACAGATTGTACAACACGGGCCATCTGACAAGGGCTATGATCTTCAGAGGAAGGGTATTCAAAATGCTACCAAGGCCAAAGCACCCTGTTTATTGATATCATGGCTTACTTAGTTTCTTGGTTGAAATTGAGCAAAATTAGTTTTTGAGAGCCTAAAAGAAGTTGTAGAGCTTGAGAGAGACACTAGAAGAAAATTTAGGTGGGGTGGAGAAATAGGCTCATGTGAGTGTGGAAGTTGAGAATCCCAGGATCTGCAAGTGACAAGCTGAGGACTGGAGACTTAATTACACACAGCTCTAGATAGACTCCAAAGGCCCAAGAATCAAGACAGCTGAGGCTGTTGCATCAATCTGAAAGTTGCTGTTCCAAGAAGATCTGATGCTGCCTTTGAGTCCAAAACCTAGAATAGACTGATGTCTCAGCTCAAAGCAGATAGGGAAGAGAAATGTCCTCTTAACCTAACGACAAGAACAAAAATGTCAGATTTTATTTTCTTATCCAGGGCCTCAAGTGACTGACCAAGGAAAACTCACATCAGGAAAGAGAATATGTTTTACCCAGTGCACCAGTTCAAATGTTAATCTTATCTCAAATACCCTCACTCGCACATTTAGGATCACGTTTGATCAAACGCTCGCTGCAGTCAAAGCAATAAATAAAATTAACCATCACAACGGCAGACATGTGCCTCTTCAGAATACATAATTGGATGCCCCCTTAGTTGGCTTCACCCATATTAAGATTGTACGGATAGCGAAGCTCTTGAGCATTACCATCGGAAGAGGCAGTTAATACTTCCAGATACTCTTTATTTTCTTCCACTCATGCTGTCCATCCTTCTTCCCACCAGAGTGGAAAGTTAATTGACTTCAAATATATTTTGCCCTGAGTAATAACTTGGAAATGTGCTTGCTGGCCTAAGAAGCTCATCTATGCTTTGGGTTGGCCCCAGTAGGACTGAACTCATACGTGCACATAATATTCTGTCAGCAATCAAACTGATATAAACCATGTAGGACTCTAAACTCCAGAAGCAGTGGCTCAGAGAGGTAATACTGTGGGCACTCCTAATGCCCATGCTTTTGTAAAGCAAGTACTACTTACTTGTTTTTTTTTTTTTCTTTCTAAAGAAGATTTGGTAGCTGACTTTGAATTTCATTGTATATGTCACAAACTGCAACTAACCTATAGCTCTTGATGTTTTTGTCATCAACAAGCCATTGCTGGGGCTGAGGCGAGTTCAATTGGTAATATGATTGCCAGGCAAGAGTGAGGACAAGAGTTCAGGTACCTAACCTCAATGTAAAAAAGCTGATGCTGGTGGTATGTGTCTGTAATCTTAGTGCTAGGGAAGTAGAAGTGGGTAGATTGCTGGGGTTGGCTGGCCAGCCAGCCTCACTTAACTGGCATGCTCCAGATTCGATGAGAGACCCTACTTCCAAAAATAAACTAGATGCCTGCTGTATGTGTAGAAAATTTTTCATTTTGTGTATCTGTTTGTTAAGTGAACCTACATTTGAAACATACCTACAAGATGCTTGGAACTACGGTCTGCCCTTATCCAAAGTAAAACCCCTCCAGCAGAGGGAACAAGCAGACAGGAAGCTAGACTGTATAGAACTTCCTAGTAGCCCAGGATGTTCAGTTTGAAAACTGCAATCCCATTCAATCATCATTTTATTTCAAATGAGTTCTTTACTTTGAAAGCAAAACAAAAACATTAATCAATTTATAAACATAATAGACATGGAAACATTTTGAATGAGCCAGAGAAACAATAGCAAACTAGGACTTGCTAATCAGTTAAATATGGAAATAGGGTTGGACAACCTTTGCACGATTCCTGAATATAAAAACCACTATATAATATAACTCATAGTAGTAACTCATTGTCTTAGTTAGGGTTTTACTGCTGTGAGTAGATACCATGACCAAGGCAACACTTGTAAGGATAACATTTAATTGGGACTGGCTTACAGGTTCAGAGGTTTAGTCCATTATCAGCAAGACATGCATGGCAGCATCCAAGCAGGCATGGTGCAGGAGGAGATGAGAGTTCTACATCTTCTGAAGGCTGCTAGCAGAATACTCACTTCCAGGCAGCAAGGAGGAGGGTTTTAAAGCCCACACCTACAATGACACACATATTCCAACAGGGCCATTCCTTCTAATAGCGCCACTCCCTGGGACAAGCATATACAGACCGTCACACTCCTCTTCCATAGTATTCCATCTTACCACACTGCAAAAGGTCAATCTCATGCTGGCCTTGAAGAAGAGCAAACAGAGATGTGAACTGCTTATCGAGTGGGCCATGTGGTGAACAACCTTGGCAGGCTTCTAGAAACTTAAGAAAGGATGGACCATCCAGAGACTATCCCACCCGGGGATCCATCCCATAATCAGCCACCAAACCAAGACACTATTGCATATGCCAGCAAGATTTTGCTGAAAGGACCCTGATATAGCTGTCTCGTGTGAGGCTATGCCAGCGCCTGGCAAATACAGAAGTGGATGCTCACAGTCATCTATAGGATGGAACACAGGACCCCCAATGGAGGAGCTAGAGAAAGTACCCAAGGAACTGAAGGGGGCTGCAACCCTGTAGGTGCAACAACAATATGAACTAACCAGTACCCCCAGAGCTCGTGTCTCTAGCTGCATATGTAGCAGAAGATGGCCTAGTCGGCCATCATTGGGAAGAGAGGCACCTAGGTCTTGCAAACTATATGCCCCAGTACAGGGGAACACCAGGGCCAAGAAGTAGGAGTGGGTGGGTAGGGGAGCAGGGGCAGGGGGAGGGTATAGGGAACTTTCGGAATAGCATCTGAAATGTAAATAAAGAAAATATCTAATAAAATAAAGAGTTCTCCAGATGGCAGCCAATAAGCACCGGATGGCCTGGCTACTATAACCACCAACACCTGGGTTCTGCTAGTCATCCATGAATTTGGAGTAGGATCTGGACCCAAGAGGAGATTGCAGCAGTAACAGACACCTGAATTGCAGCCCCTTAAGTCTCCAAACTCTCAAGGCCAGCCTGGTCTACATAGTTCCAGAATAGCCTGAGCTACATAGTGAAAACCTACCTCAAAAAAGCAAAAGCAACAACAAAACACTGACCCCAGAAGATTCAGCTAGGCAATAGCCGGCTTCCTAACCCAAAAACTGAAGCCATAAATGTGGATGGAGGTGAGGAACAGGGGTGTCATTATCCCGTGTTTGTGATATGTGGTTACCCAGTAATAAAAAGCCTAATCGACAATCTATCCCTGGTTTCTTCCTTAATCTTAAATGGGATTCTTTCCAATGTAAACCCTCCACACACACACACACACACACACACACACACACACACACACCTCAATGTGTTATTATGCTCAGAGACACTGATCAATCACTTCAACTGTACAACTCTCTGAGCTTCTCACACCCCTATGTTTCCTGGCAAACATTCCTACGACCACAGAAATGTTTTCATCAGGACCTTGCTGAGAAAAGTTAACACCTAGGGTTCAGAGTTCCTCTATCAGAATGGAATTTTTAAGTTTCCTCTATGTATGCTGTCTGTTTTTATGTTACTCTTGGGTTTCGTGGAGGCAACTAATGTCTGAAATAACCTATACTGATGCTAAATAAATAAGTCTGTGCTATCCGTTTTCACTGAAGACTGGAGTTAATCTAACACATTGTTTGACACAGACCAGGGACATAATAGCACTAGTATAGAGTTTCTTAAGAGGTAAAATGATGAGATAAATGAGGTCTCCTCTAAATCATGTGCTGAAGTGACAAGCCAGCCAGAGGGAGTAATTATGGAGGATCACATCTGTAATAACTGGATGGAACATTGTAGAACTCCCTCCTACTTTCAGGCTGTGTATGTGTGTGTGTGTGTGTGTGTCCCACTAATTTTGATTAGGAATGTTTGCATGAGCATGGGTGGGAGGTTATTTATTGGAACTTCTTCCAAGTTACATCACTGAAGAACCTGGCACCTCTTCCTTCAGCCACCATCAAGTGTCAATAATCCCTCAGGAAGGAATGGGGCCTCGTGAGTCCTGTCCCTTTCTATGATGAAATGCAGGCATTCCTCGTCTTCTGTGTGCCTTGTGCAAGTAACTGCAGCCACAGTGAGTTCGTAAGTACAATAACTACTTCATGTTCAAAAGATGCCTTTTGGAACACATTTCCCCATCTTCTAGCTTTTATCTTCTCTCCACCTCTTCTTCCACGACATTCCCCGTACTTTGAAGAGATTGGTACAGATGACCCATTTAGGGAAGAGCACTCCACCATCCCTTATTCTTAGCATTTTGACCAATTATGAGTCTCTGCACTAACTGCCATCTATTCCAATAAAATGCTTCTTGGATGAAGGGAGAGAGCAACATACATTTGTGGATATAGATATTAGTATTTAGAAGGGAGTTTGACCACATGTTCATTCATCAAAATGACCACAGTGTGCTTCCCCCTAGGTCTTAGGGTATCCCCAGCCATCAGTACTTGACCAGGTTTGTAGTATTAGACATATCTCCCACTTCCTGTGGAGTAGGCCTTGAATCCAATCAGAAAGTGGCTGCTTACCTCCACATCACTCATACACACCACTATTGCACCAATGGGCAATGCTTGCCAAGCCTTTGATTATGTCAGCTCTTAGAATCCTCAGCTGGGAAAGCCTGTTGATGACTTTCCACCCACAGCAGCCTGCATAGCTCTTTCCAGTACGAAGAAAGCTAGCCAGCAGGGGAAAAGCTTCTAATTGAGTTCTAGCTTGAGCTCTCCATGTCCTGTGACCCAACTATGTGGTGTCTTCAGCAATAGGGCCTTACTGTCCAGTTCTAGCAGGAAACTGGTTGCAGTAGTGATAGCCTTCAGTGTTTTGGGGGGCCTCTAGGGTCTACCTGACTAACAATATTTAGTTGTCCACATCTGGCACTGAAATTTTTTTGTTTAATACTCCATGGCAAGAAGTATTAGAGTATTAACTAGCAGTTATATGACATTTATCATATCTTACACTTCAATTTTGTTCAGTTTATCCCAAATCATCTGAATAAATCACCCAAATCTATTCTAAAACTTTCTGCATTATCAATATTCAAGGATGATCAAATATCAATAATTAGATGGTTTAGAGCTTCAATTTGCAGAACGAAAGTCTGCTTCCTCAGAAATCTTTTATTCTCTTTAGCCTTTTAAATTGTCCAGTCTTATCTGTTCTCCTGATTCATTGGTAGAACAGCTACCCACTAAGTGATCTATTGTACTGGGTATTATCTAAGGTACCAGTATTTTGGTAAGCAAAATAGCTACAACCCCTGTCCTTAAGGAACTTTCAGTAGCATACTATAAAGTGATAAGTTGCACAGCGAAAGTATTATCTCTAAAAAGATAAAAGAAGATGTAGGCACTGCTCTGAGGAAGTAGAGCAGGAACCCAAGTTAGACTTTGGACTTATGCACAACAGCTTCTTGTTGCCATAACAAAACACTTGAGGCAAACTAACTTTATCAAAGGGGTTATTTAGCTCCCAGCTCTGGAATTTTAAGGCACAATTCCAGCATGATCTTGGGGCTAGTGAAGTTTCATGGCAGAATCCATTATGGTGGTAAGAACTAGTGTGAAAGCCAGAGAGCACTACAGGATAGGGAACCATAAAATAATTCAGGGGCTAAGCTCAGATTTTAGGCCAATTTTCCCTCATAACAACTCAGGAAACCCACCGGAGAAGCTAGAAGCTCTCTCACAGACAGCTACTCTAACTACTCAGCTATTAAAAACAATGAATTTATGAAATTCTTGGGCAAATGGATGTATCTGGAGGATATCATCCTTAGTGAGGTAACCCAATCACAA
>NC_034613.1:141709320-141718070 GCF_900095145.1 Mus pahari
AAAAAAAAACACACACACACTCAAAAAGTCCCTTTTGTGTTATCCAAATACTCCTGGGCATGGAACCTGCCCTGGAATGTAGTCAATATTTATAGTGACTTTACACTGGAGACCATTCATTTTAGGGTCCAAATTTTATACATGCACACCAGCACCCAACACTACAATACTAGAAAACAACTTCCAACACATGAAACTTTGGGAGACTATCTGTTAGCCACTAAGCAAGGCAAGCATCCTAGGGGGGACATCCTATGCTAATGCATTTTAAAACACCCTTTTCTTCTTTTCAGCTGAAAACTATTCAGCAGAAGCTAAGCACACCCAAAGGCTCCATGACCTTCAGCTGAGCATGTACAAAATGCACCTATCTTTCCTTCCTCAATGTACTTTAAACTGAGACTGTTCAAGAAGGTGTGTTCATCTTCAAACTTCTTTCCAATTTGAATATGTATGGACTGCCCCTGTAAAAATCGCCTCACTGCCTTTGTTCAAGGGGGGGGGGCATTGTATTGTAAATAGCTACCATTCTATTCACATCTACTGAAGGTAACACATTTCTCTCCATTTCTTCATTTCTTAGTTATGCTGTGAACCCATTACATTTGATTACACATACTGAAGCATTATGTAAATGTGTATATAAATATGAACAAAGACAAAGCCAAACTTTGCAAAAGGTGAGGCAAATTTTGTTGTTGTTACTTTAGTGATCTGTGGAGACTTAATACTTTAAATCATATTTTCCTCAATATTGTTTTTTTTTTTTAAAAAAAAAAAACCTAAACAGTCCTAGTGCCAATGAGAAGACTCAGAGACTAGAGGTGTTTGCTGAAAATTCTGATGACATGAGTTTCATCCCTGAGACTCATATAGTAGAAGAGAAATTATTCCAGCAACTTGTGACATGTGCGCGTGTGTCACACACACACACACACACACACACACACACACACTAAATAAGTAAATGTTTCCTTTTAGTCTCAAATATTTTTCTTGGAAGATGAACTATAGAAAGCAATGTAAAATAAAGATGATGTTTATGTATTACACTGAGGCAGACCTGGTAGCTCACACCTGTAATCCCTGATTTTGAGAACAGGTCAGGGGAGGGGGCTGTTTTTGAGAGTTCGAGATCACTTGGGATTACAGGGTGTGCACCTGTTGTAGAAAAACAAAACCAAACCAAAACAAAGAAATGGCAACAATAAAAAAAGCAAAATGTAATGAAAAAAAAAGTTCTGCCTGTCATCCCTCAGTCAGCATCATAAGATGAAATTGGAGAGTAAAACGTTGTTCCCAGGAACAACTGCTTAGAATGGCTAGAGCCAAGGGAATCCTGGTTAGAAACTTCATAACAGCTTTCTCAAGCCACCACAGAGGAATTGCAAACATCCAAGATAACTTGGCGAACAACATGTTCAGAATGTTCGGAATACTCATAAAGTCATTTCCTTAAATTACTACAATTTGCATGAGAATTCTCCATGCAAATATTTGTGGTACTTTCTACCACAGATGTATTTTAAATTTCGTTTTGAAATATTCTTAATTGACTTAGTAATTCCCTGGAGTGTCTCTTTTCAGGATTCTATATATTACTTGATTACTGGCTCAGAATCTAACCAATGCTAAAGAATTTGTAATTGTTTTTTTTTTTTTGTACTTTTAACTTTTTTCTGATGAGAAATATCTTTAAATTTCAGAGGAATTTTTTGAAATGTGCATGGCCCAGTGGTAGGCATTATTCTGCTTAATTTAAAAAGAAATAAAAGAGATCCTTCGGGGACCAGGAGAGAGGCAGGATTTGAAAAAGACAAAAGCAAACAAAATGGCAAGATCAAATTGCTAACATGGCTCATTTTGACGATGTGAACAGTCTTTAGTTTTTTGTTGTTGCTGTTGTTGTTCTCATTGCTGTTTGTTTTTTATTTTACTGAAGAGTGGCATCCGGACTAATATGGGAAAGTAAGGAAAACTTCTATACCTACTCCTTTTGCATGGTTCCTTGGGCAGGGGTGGGGGAGTTGTTTGCCTTAGAGAAAAATGAAAGAACAAATCAAGATCTTCCCAGTCCATTGAATGTGTTTGAGCTCTTCCTTCCCTCCATCCTTCCTTCCCTCCCTCCATCCTTCCTTCCTTGCCTGCTTGCTTCCTTGCTTCCTTCTTTCTTTTGCTCTTTCTCTTGACTCCATTGTGTAAACAACTTAGGGGATAGGGGCACTTGAGTGAGTTGGTACTGGAAGATGCACAAGAGGATTCCTCCTCTGTTTCCAAGCAAAGAACACCAGGGCTACCTTGAGAAGACTGAACAGACAGGCTCACTTTCCCCATGTTCTTTGCCCTGACAGGTCAACTTCCCACTTCCCTGTCCATCTTTACTCTGTCCCTGATTTAAAGCATTTGTGGAACAGAACAACCTCAGTTTTAGTGTGAGGACAGAGCAGTAAATGTGGAGAGAGAGAACACAATCAGAGTAGAGGATGATGGGGTGGGGGGTGTATGGTGTTCTGTAAAGATTACTTAAGGGTCTTCAGAAGCCAGAGAGCTCCTGTATCAGACAGCTCCTGTATCAGACAGCTCTTATTTAGGCCAGTACAGCCTTGCCTGATAAGGGAATATCCTTCTCATTCCTCTGTCATTTCTCTAGTATAGAGAATAGTATAGTATGAGAAGAAATCTCCCTTATATCTTGTGAGTCTTCTAAATGTGTTTA
This sequence comes from Mus pahari, assembly GCF_900095145.1. Lineage (NCBI taxonomy): Eukaryota > Metazoa > Chordata > Mammalia > Rodentia > Muridae > Mus > Mus pahari. Next base: position 141,712,037 of record NC_034613.1, read on the forward strand.
CAATTAGTTCTGGAAATATCTCTAAAACCAGTTATCAAAGCCAAAAATAGGAAAAAGCTGTTATGAAATTTCTAACTGGGATTAGGGATGATTAAAATATAAGGAATAAAATTTAATAGCAAATAATAACAATCTAGAGATCTAGACAGAGTAATATAATGCTGTCAGATAGCTCTTTTTGTTTGAATGGGTAGTAAGAATTTATTTGCTGATGGCCCATAAAACCATAAAGAGTATTTGGAAGTCCAGGTAGATACTTGCTTACCCTAGTTGGATTCACAAAATAATACCAAAGGCCCATGGAATTTTAGCCATTCGGGGTGACAACAGCATTGGTAGATTCTTACCTAGGAAAACACGTACATACACACACACACACACACACACACACACACACACACACACTATTTCCTAGCCACAATGATGAGGTAATTTCAGAACACTTGAGTAATGATGTCATATTATAGTCCTTAAAGAAACTAACCTCCTGATTGGACCCATAAAAATGAGTATGCTGCTGTCACATTTAGTTTCAAGATCAATTGTGAATTCATATTGAGTATTAGTCAAGATCCTCCTCCCCCCCCCTTTTTTTTTTACAAAATTCTAAAATCAAAATGGAGTGATCATATACAAAAAGAAGACTTGTTCATTAAACTAACTAAAAAGGGTTCTTGGAGTAATTTACAGAGCTTAATCAGAAGATACAAAACAACTAGGAGACAGATTAATGATAAAACTAACTTGCTTTCTACTCATCATAGTTCTTAGTTGGGATTGACATCAGAACAAATGACAGATCATGAAGAGGAAACAGAAATGTTATTAACACCGTTATCTTAGGGTTACTATTGCTTTCATGAAACACCATGAATAAAGAAAATGATGTGGGAAGGAAAGGATTTATTTGGTTTATACTTCCACATCATAGTCCACCACTGCTTTCAGTCAGGACCGAAACTCAAACACGGTTAGAACCTTTCTTATAGAACCCAGGACCACCAGTCCATGGATATCACCACTCACAATAGGTTGGGACCACCCCCATAAATCACTAACTAAGAAAATGTCCTATAGGCTTGCCTACAACCCAAACTAATGGAGGCATTTCCCACTCCAAGACAGGGTTTCTCCATGTAACAGCCCCAGCTGTCCTGGAACTCACTCTGTAGACCAGGCTGGCCTCAAACTCACGGAGATCCACCTGTGGATGCATCTTCTCAATTAAAGTTCAGCTTGTGTCAAGCTGACATAAAACGAATATGCGCCTCATATATAAATAGAATGTTCAGAAAAGCAAATAAATATCTAAGAAGTGGCTTTAAATTCATGCTTAAATATCATACTCCACAAGTGTAGGGAAAAGATAGTCATGATGGGGTGATCAAGAAAAAGGAGTAAAGAAGAGCAGGGTTTGTTATGAGAGTTAAGTCAGCACTTTCTCCAGGGAAAAACTCCAGTGAATTGAAGTCATCCTTCTCTTTCTGGTACAGAGAGTACCAAAAATTCTTGCTAATGCAGATTTCCTTTAGATTCCCCTCATAAAAAGTGTAACTTCTACTGTTTTCTGATCTTCTCCTGTGTCTGCAGTTTGAAATAATCCTTATGCTAAAAAGATATATCTGAAGTGTGCATATTCTATATTTTCCTATAACTGCAAATTTTTGGATTCATTTATTTTTATTGCATGTATATAAGTGTCTGCATATATATGTGTGCACCATGTGAGTATAGTACTTATAGAGGCCAGCAGATGGCACCATATTTCCCTGAAACTGGAGTTCCAGATGGTGATGAGCTGCTTTGTAAGTGGTGGAAAGTGAACATGGGTCCTCTGCAAGAGTAATAAAACTTGTTTCTAACATCTTAACCATCTTTTTAGTAGTATTTGAAATTATATAGATGTAGTCTTCTACAGAAGCTTATGTTTGTAATCACTGGGGATGATGAAGCAAAACCAAACGGATCCTATTGGAGAACTGAGAAGAATTTAGAAGCCCAGAAGCATAGGCCAGAACCAGAAAGATACAGATATTTCATCTATTGGTCCTTCATCATTGTTGATCTCAGCCTTTTCTTGTATATTGACATCATTGTCTCCTACTATAGATTCTACATGTTTTAAGCATGGTAAATTAAACAGCATTTCAACATTTCTTGGTATATATCGCAACAAAACATCAAATTCTATCAGTATGTACAGAATGGAGCAGAAGTTTTACATTGGAAAAAATAAAGGAAGATATGAAAGGACCAGGGGCAGATAAAAATAGTTACCTGAGTTTTTACACATCTCCCACCCCCCTCCATCCTACTATCAAAGAATGCATTGTTCCTGAGGACAAGACACATTAACTACCATCGACAATGGAGTTAAAATTTCTATCAGGTGACATCAGCTATTAATACAGTCAGACTCTGGAGTGTTGAAGGGATAAGCTGAGGCTCCTGGCAAAATCATCACAAAGCTTATTATCTTGATGGACACCAGAATGGCAGTGGAGGTACAGAAACCTAGAAATGGAAAGTGCACAGTGCATGGAGAGCATCCTCCCAGTCCGTTCGATTATTGATGAGGAATCTGGGGCTCTGGGGAAAAGTACTGTGTCAAGACACTTTCCTGGGCTTGCCAGGAAAATGGAGAAGATCGGAACATAGATCTTTTGCCACTCAGCCTGGATTTCTTCCCTCTGGGGAAGTAAGAAGGCACATTTTCCACTTTCAAAATGAAAGAACTCAGAGCAAGATATTGAGATGTGTGCCTATGATCCCAGAATCCAGGAGGTTGGAGCAGGGAGACAGCTATGGATTTCATGCCTGTGCTACAGACTTAAGATTATACCTCACAAAAATAAATAAATAATATAATATAATATAAAATGAAGCAAAGAGGAATGTAGAACATTACCTTTCTTTATGAAAACTTTTTTGTTAGCCCCAGAAAATGTCATTCTTTCAGCATGACACCGACTGCATATGCCTTCGGAGTTGAGCTAAATACACCAAAGGAGTCCCTTTCCGTCATGGAAGTTCGCTTTACTCAAAGTATAGAAACGAAGAGTGTTACTGTTAGGGTAGCAGGGGAGGAGGTGCTGTTTGGAAAGAAAGATGCTATGACCAGAAGAAGTTTATCTAATTTTAAAGTAGCATAAATTTTTAAATGTCCAAACCCCACAATGCTTTATTTATCTACTGGCTTTCTCATAACTATTTTTTTTGCAAGAGAAAAAGTACATAGCAGATTTAAATCATGGGACAAAGGGTACACATTGGAAAAGGCAAGGCTAAAAAATATTGCTCTTCTCCAACAAGGAAGGGTAACTGAGGGCAGGGTATGGCAGGCAGAAGTATTTGTTTTCCCACAAACTTCAGAAAGATTCATCATAGATTGATTTCTTTTAATACAGATTTTTAGAGAAAGTTTTTTTGTTTTATAAAAAGACAAGTTTTAATATCGCAGGCATGATTTCTGACATAGAGAACTTAGTTTGAAGTTAATATTGGTCCAATTTACACTCATGTCAATCACAAGGACTGCTTAGTTCAGCTCAATGAATGCATATATTTAAGGCTTCCTCCGCAAGCAAGGCCTTTTGAGGATAAAAAGATAAGGCCACTCATGCCCCAGACCATTGTATATTAACTTTCAGGTGGAGTAGGAAGAGAGGAAGAGGCAAAAATCATAACCATAATCATCTACCTTCATAAAAGGGGTAGTGTAGTTTAAGGTGCAGGTAAGAGAATAGAGCCAGTGACATACACATAGACGTGCAGGAAAGCAGAACAGAGATGCAAACATGTCCTGGTGTGTCTGGGGAAGTTTCCCCAGGTTTGAGACCAACATGCCATGAGCCATTCTGACAGCCCTCAACCTTTTCCTGGGCAGGTAGTCTCTTGGGCAGGGATCTGCTTTTGCTGCAGAAATAAGCCTGATCTTCACACTGGACAGATGGATAATTTGGTGGAGTTATACTGAGCTGGGAGAAGTAAAGTAGTTACAACCAATAAAAGGATGAGACACTATGTAAGGGCCAAGCCTCTTCCTCTATGGATGAGGGATTGCCTATGAAACGCCCTGAGATCAGATTTTCACAGGAACTACCTGCTAATTATTGTATTTACATACACTTTTTCTCTCACTTCTTTATCTCCCCCCACACCCCTGCCTCCAATGGTTTGTGGGATTCCTCCAAATAAACCACTCATATTCAAATCTTTGCCTCATACCTTTATTCTGGGGGATCTAGCATAAGAAAATATGCAAATGTATTGGAATATTAAGAAATGATGGTGTTTTTAAGTGATTAAGTTTGGGGGTGGTTGTTATGTGGCAAAAGCTAATGGACACAAGTCAAAGATTCAAAATAATTGAAATTATTACTGAGGTAGAAGTAAAGGCAGTAGATGCTAAGTCTCAGATGTTCCTCAGGGATCTGAATTAGGTGGAGGATTTATAGAATCCTATAGAATTTATAGATTGTTGGGTCTGGCTCCCATAGTTGTGATTCAGCTGATTGGAGTTCAAGAATTTTTCTTCCTTTGTTTCTTGCCCTTTCTTTTCCTTCTCCTTCCCTCCCCTTTCTCCTTCTCCATTTTCTTTCCCTTCACCCCTCTCTCCCTTCCTGACCCCTCTTTCTTTTTCTTTCTTTTGTGGTGCTGGGAACTAAACCCAAGGAGCCAAGAACCTAGGAGCCCAGGGACCCAGGGTTCCAACATGGGTCTGCAGGGATGGCTTAATGGTTAAGAGCACTAGCTGTTCTTCCAAAGGCGCAGGATACAGTTCCCAGCACCTGCAAGGAAGGTAGCTCACAACTGTCTATAACCCTAATCACAGGAGATCTAATACCACTTCTGGCCTCCGTAGGCACAGCACACATGTGATGATGCACAGATATACATGCAAGCACAACACCAATATACATAATTTTTTACGTTTGAAAAACATTTGAAAAGATTTAATGTAATAATCTTTTTGTGACATCAGAGCCTTCAGCAAGAGGGTTTGGTGAGATGAAAAAAATGTATGTATTTTATGGTTATGCTAAAGTACAATTAATTGGAGGATGGAATGGTGTGGTTCAACAGTAAAAAGCTGGGGGTGGGGAGGGCATAGAATAAGCCTGTGGGCTTGGGATTCAGCTCATTGGTAGAGCATTTATCTAGCGTGCTCCAGGGTTCTACCCCAAGAACGGAAAATTAAGCACCGATCAGATTCTTGATGGCACTCTTCTTTCTTGGCATAAAACAGGACATTTGTCAGAAGACCACTTTCAAGGGATAATGGGGGAGAAGTCAGAGAGAAACTTGTCTAGGTTTGTAGCTGTTTCGGGAAAGACAGATGAGGGGAAAGTAAACGTGCCCTCTGTGCTTCTGCTGTTTTGTCAAGTGTCAGTGTTTCTTCTTTTGAGGCAGTGTATCCTAAACCCAATCAACAGCAGGGGGTCACTTCTGGAAAGCCATTTGAAATCTACACTGGAGTCTACTGTGTCCAGTGGTCTATACTGGTACCCAGGCTGCATTCAAACTACAGAGTTTCACTGTAGAAAGAACAGGCTTCAGTTCTAGCTTTAGCAGCGTTTTAAGATCTACCCTTTAGTGATTCATGAAATATGACTATTATAAAGAGAGTCTCATAAAAATTGTCCATCCAAAACTGTTTGTGTGAGAGCTGCCTAAATGCAATGTCTGGTATATTTTCAGTGGTTGAATTTTATATTTGCTTTAGTTTTATTTTATTAGTGAGAGAATATTGTTGTTTCTGGTTACCTTTGATTAAAGAGGATCCCCTCCCCCTCTTTACCCCCCTGCTCTTCTTCTACTTGGTTTGGCATCTTCAGACAATGTCTCATGTGGCTCAGGCTGGCTTTGAACTTGCTAGGCATGTGAGGATGACTTTGAATTTCCAATCTTGCTGCCTCTACTTTCCTAGGGCTAGGATCCTGGTTGAATATTTTAATTTGGCAAAGATTTTGAGATGGCTAGGTGATCGTGTGTGTGTGTGTGTGTGTGTGTGTGTGTGTGTGTGTGTGTGTGT
>NC_034613.1:141718291-141737810 GCF_900095145.1 Mus pahari
GGGAGAGGGAGAGGGAGAGGGAGAGGGAGAGGGAGAGGGAGAGCAGTTAAAAGCTGCTGATAAGATTAATGTAAACTTGCTCCTATCCATAGTCTGAGAAGTAAAATAGAACTTTGTCCTTTTACATACACTGGGAAAGGGGAGGAGGATCAACAAAAGGTGTATGCATGAAAATATCATAGTGAAAACCATTGCTTCCTATGCTTATTTTAAAATTTAATTTTAAAAAGGAGTGTACCTGAATAATACATGGAGAAACATAATTCCCACTCCTTGTTTCACCTGGCTAAGTTCCCTGCTTCTAAGTTTTTCCTCATCATTTCTTATTCTTGAAGAGTCTTTGTTAATTCCCCAATAGGTTAAGCCACATAAAGCAGCTTGCAAGAAGTAAGTTTCCTTCTTTCTCGGAAATAATCCAAAGGTTGGTGGTCCAGGAACGGTACTACAAACCTGTTCCATGGAGACACCAACCAAGCAACTCTCTTCCAATGGTCAGCTTTCGTACTCCACCCCGTCCTTATGACCATGGGCTAAGATGGTCTGACACCTTAATGACATTCAAATCAACAAAACAGAGGAAGATGGAGAAAGGGCTGGCTTTTAACATTCCTCCTTCCATGCAGGACACACTGAATGAATATAGAGGTATTTCTGGTCATTACACTAGCCACACATTTATCAGATGATCACAATTGATGCCATGTGAAGCTGGGGGAAATTTAATCCTTATTCTGGCAGGCCATGCAACTAGCTAAATAGCAATACGCAGATTCAGGAAGGCTGCCCTTTCTCTTTAAGTGTGAAACTTCATACTCTCTATGAGGCATAGTAAGAGGGTAAGAGAATGCAAAATGGAGAGCCAATGACTTGTTTGCCCTAAAGCTGACTTTCAGGTTTGGGTAGGCTTGATTCCAAAATCTCAATCAAGATTCTGCTGCTAAAAAAAAAAAAATCAAATCATGAAATTTGCAGGAAAATGGATGGAATTAGAAAATGTTTTATCCTAAGTAAGATACTCCAGGCTCAGAAAGACAAACACATTTCTCTCATATGTAAATCGCAGCTTCCAATTTCTACATGTTTATTTGTGTAAGAGTGAGTTCATGTCGAGGTTATGAAACTAGAAAGGGGACTATGAGGGTGAGAGAGAGGAGGCTATAAGGAATGGGTGGGGTGAGCTAGGGTAATACAACAACACTTTCAACAATGGAAGTAGAAAGGAAAATACTAGAAGCAGAAGGTTACTGTTTGGGAGGTGGGGGTCAGGAATATGAGGGAGAGAAGCAGGGAGGGAAGGGAAGATTAAAATGAAGTATGTATGAAAATACCATTAAAAAACTCTTTCTTCAGGGACTGGAGGTATGGCTCAGCTGTTAAGAGCATACATGTACTGTTCTTGCAGTGGACCCAAATTTAGTTTCCAGTACTCACATTAGGTGACTCACAACCACCTTAACTCCAGCTCCCAATAATTAGAAGCTATTTTCTGGACTCTATAGGCACCTGTACTGGCACACATCTACATATAGCTGAAAGTAAAAATAAATCTTTTTAAAGGAAGCCTGCTGTTTTGAATGCTAATTAAAAGTAAAATATAAAATAAAAATTCTCAAGCTAGTAAATAAAATTAATTGGCAGAGCCTGAAGTCTTCTACATACAAGTCTAGGGAAATAAACAGACACACCTGATAATCAATTGCCTTAAGTATATTTATTTAGGGATAATTTGAAACAACATCAAAATGCCATGATAGCCAGTCAACACTTAGCCCTTATTCCAAATGAGATAGAAATTGCTAATGCAATACTCTCACAAAATTCATAAAGTGAGCTTCAAACAGATGGCCCAGTTAATACTATGGAGATAAATGTCCGAAAGGGCATTAAAAATATGCCAGTTTGTGTCCAAGCAACCAAAGGCTACGGTGAGACCATGGCAAATTGCTTCCTTTTTGCCAGTCTCAAAGATGCTGAAATGCTAACCCTTTGTGCTAATGCTAGTATCTTACCCTGGAGCCTAGGAAACAGCCTTGGATGAGAAAGAGGGAAGTGTTGACTAAAACTTCACGAAGCTCTAAGAGGGTGACATGCCATTCTGAACAGAGCTGAGGCCAAAGAGTTCAGAGTGAAAAACAAGGGAAGATTGGGGTTATTGAAGTAGAGACAAATAATGTATAAATGTTTGTTGTTGCTCATGAAAGAAGCAAAACTAGTTAAAAATGGAGGACTTTTGTTACTAATGGCTGTGAGAAATATAATTATTGTTAATATGGGCAATAAGAGTGATTATCTTCATTCAAGAATGGTGCAGATTCAGTTTTGGATCGTGGCCACAGGCTGATTTACAATAGGAAATATTCTGGAAGACAAAAGATAGTTAACATGTTATTTTTCTCTCCCCCTTTTAGAAATGAACTTACTGGTGTGAATTTTCATGTTGGCAGAGGTACTGGAGACAGTTGGGCCAGTTTGAGGTATAGATATGGGCTGCATGTTCTAGAGACCAAACTGTCAAAACAAGACAAAAAAAAAAAACGCTGGCTGGAGAGATGGCCCAGTGGTTAAGAGCACTGGCTGCTCTTGCAGAGGACTCAGGTTCAATTCCTAGTACCCACATGGTAGTTCACAACAGTCTATCACTCCAGTTCTAGGAGATCTGATAACCTCTTCTGACCTCTGCAGCTATCTCATACATGCTGTCCACAGACATATATGCAGGCAAAGCACTCACACATCACACACACACACACACACACACACACACACACACACACACACGTCTTTAAAAATAAAAAAGGAGAAGCTGCTGGAGCTGTGTCACTTGGCTGAGGTGTCATACCAGAAAGGGAGGTGATTAGAGACTTCTCTCAGCAAACCCTGCCCTAAATGTATTAAAGCTATGCGGGGTTTTTTTAATATTATAGTGGCTCTAGACCTCAAAGTTGTTGAATTTTCTCCCTATCTATGTGAGAATCTCTCATGTTTCCATTTTCTTCAATTCCAAGGACCAGCTGATTCCATTTTATTTCTAGTATTAAATTTCAGGTCTTGATTAATGTACTAAATAAAATCAGGGATAACTGTGGGTTTTTGTAGAGACCCAGCTCACCTAAAAAGCCAGTAATAATAGAATGAATATGTATTAAAGGGGGTTTATTACATTGGCTTACACTGTACAGGCTGGGTAACATTGGCCATCTGCACTCTGAAGAATCTAAGAACTGTAGTTACTTGGTCTAGAGGGTTCCTGGAGTCTGGTCAGCTTTCAGTCCACCGTGGAAGGCCAACAGAGCTGGGCTGCTGGCAGGAAGAATGGCAGCTTCAGCAGCAAGGAGCAAGAGACACACTCACCAGTAAGAAGAGAAAGCTGGTAGCTAAGCCGTCCCACTTTCTTCCTCGGACCTCCTTCCATCTTGGCAGCTCTGAGAGGGGGCTTGCCCACTCTGAGGGAGAATCTTCCCATAGTCCTTCTAGGAAATCCCCTCACAGTCCTACCCACAGGTGAGTCTTTCAGTTGATTCTATTCCCATTTGAGTCGACAAGATCAGCCATCTAACAGAATATTCATCATCATATTCATTTGGGGTGAATGGTAGCGAATAAGCTGTAGAGAACAACAGGGCTGGGAGTATAGGTGAGTAGTAGCTTGTACAAATGCCCTGGGTTCTGCTCCCAGCACTGCAATAATAATAATAATAATAATAATAATAATAATAATAATAACAAAGATAGTAAACTTGGCTGTGTAGGGCTTTCCAACAAAACATTCATCCATCAGTTCCTCTTCATCTTAGAAAAATAATTGAGTAATTACTTGAACTCAATGCACCATGAATGCATTAACTTGGGCAGAGGAAAGCATCTTCGAAAAGTCACAGTCAAAGAAGGAAAGATGTAAAGGCTTGTGTAAGGACCTGACATTTAAACGTTAGTGCCAAGGCATACTCTAGCTTAGGAGGATCCCCTGGGTGTCAAGATGAGATGTGTAGCTTGTTTAAATGAAAAGGAATCTCAAGGCCATTGAGATGGTTTTGTGGATAAAGGCCCTTGAAGTCCCATGCCCTATGTTGGATTCCTGGAACTGACAAAAAAACGTGGAAAGGAAAGAAGTCACCCTGCAACACTGTCCCCTGGCCTGCTCATTTGCTTCCACAGTAATGACAAGAAATGCTTATCAATATCATGACTATAGCTGTCACCTCATAACACAGTATTTGAACCACTAGACCCTCACATTCAAAAACATTAAAATGAGGTAGACTTTCCTAAGCTGTTATATAATCGATTGGCTCTATATCACAGAATACCGTAATGTTAGAAAGTCATAAGAAGTCAAACATCATAAAAGGTTGTTTACTGTCACAAGATGTGATGAATGACAAGGAAGAGAATTATATTTTTTATTATTTTCTTTATTTACATTTCAAATGTTATCCCGGAAGTTCCCTATACCCCCCCCCGCCCCTGCTCCCCTACCCACCCACTCCCATTACTTGGCCCAGTCCTAAGGAAGAGAATTATTAATGAGTACATTATGTTCACTTCAGAAAAAAAAGCTTCATAGTTTAAGTTGCCTTCTTCCTTTCATCTCAGAGGGAAAACAAATTTAATATATTCAGGTAAATTTTCTTCCATCTGTGTGCTATAGATGATAAACTTAGGCTAAAGGGATTGTGTGCAGGAAAAGTTTATGCATGCAATTTTAAAGTTATTTTGTAGATTATTTCTAAATAGAGAGACTAAAAATAGAAGGAGAAGGAGAATTTAACAAAGTAGGAATGATTAGATTTACCTCCCCACTCCACCCCCACCCCTACAAGCAAGAAAAAGTGAAATTGAATTACAAACATTTAAAAAAAATATATGTGTCATGTTTAGGAATGTTTTAAACTATTAACTCACTGTTTAAAACAATTTCTTATAGTGAATCTCTCATGTTGAGCTCCAAACTTTATTTAAAATAGATACAAGAGAAGATAGTGTTATTATAAAAGTCAAGGTGATTTATGCCCAAACTTGTAAAGGAAGCAGAGAACAGAGTTCTGCTGCCTGCTTTACCATGTACTGTCTGGGACCTAATATCTATCTGCCTATGAGCCTGTTTTGGGTTCTCTATTGTGTGTGCTGGAAGATGGAACTAAAGGGAGGCCTTAGGACCTGGGGCCTGGCAGTCCAAGCTTGGAAACATTGAGACTTCGGATGCTGAAGCAGAAGAATTTCAAGTTGAAGGCCAGCCTGAGCAATTTAGTGAGAATTTGTCTGAAACATAAAAGGTAAACCTTGAAAATGCTCAAACCAATAAAAACACAGGATAAAATGAGGAAGTGCTTTCATAGCATAGATGGATCCCTGTACTTGATCTCCAATATAGGGGTGGGGGCTGCAGAAAGTTCCTCAGTCAAAAGGCCATATTTTCCCCTTTAGGCACTTTTTTTTTCACCAAAAAATATGTGTAAGATGACTTCAGAACATTTTAACACTTATTGGGGAAATTACAGTATTATAATTCAATAATTCTCACTTAAATTAGTGTGTGTGTGTGTGTGTGTGTGTGTGTGCAAATAGTAATTTCCTTGTACTCAGTTATTCAGATCAAATTCCTGAATGCTTAAGATCATTTATGATTGCCACTCTTGTTTCTTCATCTTCCAAGTTAATTCTTCAGTGAGTCATTGAAACTGTACCTTCAGGGAAATTTCCCACATATGGCCACTTCTCATAGCTGCTCCTGCCAACGTCATGGTACAGTTGATTCTCTCCCAACTGGCAGAGTCTCCTAATCACTTTCCCCTTTCTATTCCTGTAATCTTGGTGTGTCCTCCAGAGCAACCTAAGAGAACTTTAAAACCAAGTATAACTATGTCACTCTCTTGCTCCTAACCCTACAATGGTTCAGCCATGGCTCTTAGAGGAAAGTCCATGTACCTGCACAGCATCAAACCACTGTGTATGATTTGACCTGTTCCTTTGATTCTCTTCTGCTTCATCCATCCCACACTCATTCTTCTCTTCATCCTGGTCTCTGCAAGTGTCAAACTTTATGCCTTCAGCTTGTCACTTACAATCCCATCAAATTAATACAACAGTGGCCATCACTTCTTGCTATTTTTTCCATGCCACTTATCACTAACTCATGTTATGGTTTTTCTTCTTGTGAGTCCCCAGCATTCCAATAGTCTTTATCATAAGGATTATTGTGACACCTTAAAGTGCTTGTATGAAAATGGGTAAATGGATGGAAACAAAGGTGGTGAATCTAGTTTTATACCTGTGCCAAGTACATATGCGAGTATATATATGCTTACTTGTTAATTAACTAATTAGTTAACTTCTCCATAATGCCTGCTAGCAAGAATATAAGTTTAATTGTTTGAATAAGAGGACATAATGAACGACAGTTTCTTTCAACTGAAGAATAGCAATGGTGGTTGAGAGATTCATATAAAAATCTTCACTATACACCTGCCCCAGCCCCCAACCCCTGGGATTCAAGTCTTACAAGGCCATGGGATTTGTCTGCCTTGTTCATCACTATTTTCCTGTCACATCTAAAAGTATCAAGTATAAACAGAATATTTAATAAATATTAGTGGAATCAATTAACATGGAAGCGTGCATATACTCTCATATGTACTCTGGACAACTGTAAAAACTGAATTCACAACTCTTGTTCACATCCATTTACCCATTTCCATATAAACATTACTACCTCCCAGTTCTCTGTGATGTGAAAATGGCTTCTTCTCAAAGAAACTATTAAAACACAATGCCAAGGGCCCTGCCATGAAAGATATGGACTCTCCAGGGACAAACACAACAGATGTGCATAGCTAAGATTGCATGTGATATGGAAAGAAGAGATAAGGTCATAGAATTTTTCTGACATCTTGGGAGGTGACACCTAACTGAGCCAGGGGACATTCCCGATATGAGAAAGAAAGCAGATACACTGACAAGTAAGCAGGTGATATCTCTCTCCAAACTGATAATATATGATTTTTTTAAAAAAGTGTGTGGAGGGAAAGATGAAGAATTCCATTTTGACTATTTGCATTATACACTAGTGCAATGTTGGGCCAAGCTATAGCTAAGAATTAAGCAAAAAAAGTTTTTGTAGCTTTTCATGCAGTAGACCAATGAGTCATCCATCTTTTCATCTCTAGGACTTGGTGCAATACCTTGGCACCACAATGACTTGCCACATAGTATTAATTTAATTCCTTTCACTTAATTACATGAAGTGTATGCGTGCATGCAAGGATGCACATTTTAGTTAGCAGTCTTGGTAAAATGATCACTAATTCCAGATAATCAACGCTATCACCTTTCTTTCCACTTCTTTTAGAGGCTTCTAATATTCTAAGTTCTTCTACCCAAGCTTCTATACATGCTGTTTTAAATAGCTTCATTTTTAATTATGTGTATATGTATGTCTGTGTATGGGCTTATGTGTGTGAGTGTAGTGCCTACAGATGCCAGAAAGGACATCAGATCCCCTGAAGTTTCCATTTCAGGCAGTTGTAAGCCACCCAACATTGGTGTCAGAAAATGAACCAGGTTCTTTGCAAGAATACATTATGCTTTTAACCTCCTAGCCATCTTTCCAGTCCTCCAAGCTTCCATGTTATCTCCATGTCAAGAAAGGCCATCCTTGCAGAAACTATGATTCAGAAATCAATATTTTTGCTATTGTTGTTGTTGGTTTTGTTGTTGTTGTTGTTGTTGTTGTTGTTGTTTTGTTTGAGATGGGATCTCACTCTGCAGCCCTGGCTGGTCTAGAACTTACTATGTAGACCAGGTTTATCTCAAACTCACCTGCCTCCATTTCCTGAGTGCTGGGATTAAAGACCACACCCAGACCTCTTTTATAAGAATATTCATTCTCTCTTTTTAGATTCTACCATGTGCTGAATGCAACAATATGGCTCTAGAATAGGGAGCCATCAACATTTTGCTGTAAAAGGCTCCTATCAAATCTTCTTAGCCCTATCATTGCACAAAATCAGCCACAGGTAAGACATAAACAAATGGGCATAGTTAAGTTCTAATAAAACTGTATTTATAGAAACAGGTAGCTGACTAAATTTGGCCCTCAGGCCACAATTTGCCACTATAGGGCAACATAACTACTAATACCTGTGTGTGTGTGTGTGTGTGTGTGTGTGTGTGTGTGTGTGTGTGTGTGTGTGTGTGCAAATACTATACAAATCTATACAAATTGTCAAACTGCTCTTTGGAACTTTTGAAGAAGAAAGATCTAGACCATACTCTTATAATACGGAAAGAAAAGCTACAAAACTTGAGCACAGCCCTTTCTCTTTTATATTTAACAATATTGAATTCAGAGCACATCCTGTGAGAAAAGATCAGAGGATCATTTCTGACCTTCCTCTCTGCCAAGGTTCTCTGATGTTATTGACAAGTGTTCTCTTTTCAAAAGGCTACAGCCCAAATCATTACCTTCATCTTCATTTTCACAGAAGCGGGGAAGTTAATACCTAATTAAAATACCAACCCAATTAAAGATAAACATCTCAAGTCAGTATCCAAATCATTGGATGAAAATAATTACTAACGTCCCAGATTTGAATGTTTTTTTTTTTTTAATTTTCAAAGAAACCCAAATCGAATATGATTTGTGATGCTGCCCACCAACCAAAGACACAGAACTCATCTCCAAGCTCTAAAACCGGAATTTAATGTTCTAGTCAGGAACCACTGCAACTTGGTATTGATTTTCCGTGCTCAATTTCTCTCCCAACTCTCGGTCTTTCACTTGAAGATAATTTCATTACTATAGAGAAGCTGGGGCTGCATGGAATGAGCAGCAGGAAGCCGAGTTCAGTAATGGATTCAGCCTCTTACCTCCAGTTGCTAGTTTAGCCAGGCTGGTTTCTTTGGTTAGCACCTGATGCTTCCCCTGCCTCGGAACAAGACCTTTTCAAAGGGACATGAGAGTTGGAAGAATTTAAAAATGAAATCTTCTGTCAAGCTATTAACTGAATGTCCATGGGTGAATTGATGACATCCTGGCCCTGGCTTGCTAAGGTTTACATGGCCTTCTCTCACTGAAGTGCTTGACTTGAGATCTGAGGCTCTTCCCAGATCCTGTTAGAAGCTAAGTGGTTCAAGGACAGTCCAGCTTTGTAGGGGGATTTCACAAAGAATAAGAATGCTTGAGCAAATATGCTCCTGATTACACTGCTTCGATGAGAAGGTCAAAATGGACTTGCCCATTGTTGGGGAAATTCCAGAAGGAGAAGAGGTTCTGTGAAAGCAGGAGCGCATATATCAAAAAGAAAACCCTGCATTGCCCATGTCCTTCGTTTTCAATGTGACCTTCATTTTTAGTAACGGTTGACTTGAATTTCTGGCTTATTAGATAATTCGAATGAGAAAGGAAGAAAAATGGAGAAGAGTATTTTTTTATTTTCTTACTGAAACAGGTTAATCCTGTAGACTTGAATTCACAATGTAGTCAAGGCTGGCCTTGAATTCTTGATTTCCCTAACCCCACCTACCAATTTCTGGGTATGTGCAAGCACACCTTAAGCTAGGTGGAAAATATAATAAGTTTAACTTCTAAAATGTCCCCCTGGGGCCAGAGAGATGACTCAGTGGGTAAATATGCTTGCCACCAAACCAGATAACCTGAGTTAAATGTCCAGAACCCTACTGCCCTCTGATCTCTACATATGTTATTTCATACACATTCCCTCCCCCATACCTCATACCCACAAATAAGAAAATAAACAATTGTGAGGCTATGACAGTGCCTGGCAAACACAGAAGTGGAGGCTCACAGTCAGCTATTGGATGGAACACAGGGCCCCCAATGGAGGAGCTAGAGAAAGTACCCAAGGAGTTGTAGGGGGCTGCAACCCTGTAGGTGGAACAACAATATGAACTAACCAGTACCCCCTGAGCTCGAGTCTCTAGCTGCATATGTAGCAGAAGATGGCCTAATCGGCCATCACTGGGAAGAGAGGCCCCTTGGTCTTGAAAACTTTATATGACCCAGCACAGGGGAAGGCCAGGGCCAAGTAGTGGGAGTGGGAGGGTAGGGGAGCAGGGGTGGGGGTGGGGTATAGGGAACTTTTGGGATAGCATTTGAAATGTAAATAAAGAAAATAATAATAAATAAATTTTAAAAAAAGAAAATAAACAAAAATGTATTCCTGAATTCTTATAATATGCACACTACTAGTAAAGATTTCCAAAGCAGAGCGTGAGCAGTACATTGACTCTCACAAACTACCTGGAGAGACTGCTGATGCAACTTTTTCAAGAGGTATGTAGATGGTGTACGCCACAAGCATGGGCCAACCTTCTGGACATTTGCTCATTGCAATTGTCTAGTCCACTTTGTTTAAACTGAGCTGAGAAAATTAAGGTAACATAAGAAATGGACAACTGGGGAAAAAGTGTTTGTTTACTTGTTTTAGATCAATGGTTCTCAAACAGAGGTGATTCCAATATGTCAATTACCATTGAGGGCATCAGATGATGAATGGTGGCTTTTGGGGTGTCACAGCTTGGAAAGTTATGCTTGATGTTTAATAAATAGAGAACCAGGATGCTGCTGAACACTTGAGAGTGCACAGGACAATTACTGTCCCAAAAGAGGTATTTGAACCCAAAAGTCTATTGACTTCTTCTGAAGAAAAGTAGAATTTGGTCCCATCGCGTACACCAGATGGATCAAAATTGCTCTAGTAACTCCAGCTTCCGAGAATCTGAGCCCTCTTCTCCATTGGCACTGTACACACACACACACACACACACACACACACACACACACACAATTTATCTTACAAAAAAAAGAACTCAGGTAGGTATCTTGTCTTCTTCACCACTGCAGGTCTATACACAGATATTATACTATACATCTATGTGGAAACTTGCTGTTGATGAGTAGCATTAGTCATAGAAACTCATAGAAGCTCTTCAGCACCTCCAGCCAAAGCTCCTCTTTGTTCAGATATAAATAAAGCAATCCAGTGAGATGCTACAGAGTATGCCATATTCAATTACATCCTGCATTCTGTGTTATTTATTTGCAAAAACCAATCCTCCCCAAGTCTCCAAAGTCATTCAAAAAAAAAAAAAAACATGCCAAGGTGACCACATTAAAGGAAGTGGAATTTTAATGAAAGTCTTGACACCCACAAAGTACTAATGAGAAGGCAGGGATGGCTTCTTCATCAAGAATCTTAAGTGTGCCCAGAATATTAACATTCTTTATCCTGAGGCAAATAAATCACTCACAGTGATGGTGATAGTCCACTAATGCCTGATTCAGATGCTATGTCACAGAGTGAATCAGCACGGCTATTAATAAGCACAAGAGAATGCCGCATAGATGGGATCGGTTTTCAGTGTGTCCTGCTTTTGTGAACGTAGTTTTCTTCTATCTCAGAAGCCTCTGCCATGCACTGCTCTATAATGATGTTTTCTACCTCTTGCTGAGCCAAGTTCATTAACCTTGGTGGGTGAGGAGCTAGCTTCCGAGTACAACGGAAGCCACAGGTGAGTAGCACAAATGGGAGGAGCTGTCTCCTCTGCAATCCATATAGGCTAACTAGCTTACTAAAGACACTCACAGTAAAGCAGAATATGTGTACTTCTGTTTCCTATGTATATTAACAGTGAATAGTGGCTTACAATGACATATTCATTATCCCACATTTTCAAGTTACTTCATTGGGTCCTCTGCAATCAAGGTAGTAACCATGGTCTGCTCTTAAGGACTTCTCCCCAACTCATTCAGGTTGTTGGCAGAATCCAGTTCTTTGAGGTTGGGAGGTTCCAACCTATGTGCAGTCAGCTTTGAGGTCACTCTTGTTTGCTTCTTCATCATACTTCAAACGTCCTCATTGGAGCAGGATTCAGGGAACTTCCTTAGAACCCCGACTATCCAGACAGCATTGCATATGTTGAAGCCTACAGTACTGATTGGAAAGGAGAATAAATATGTTGAACATGAGACTTCACTTTCTACCCAATGGGATGACAACTTGGAACAAGCTGAAACTGGGAACAAAAAATATATTGGATCCAGGTCTTGAAGTCACCTTTGAGTTAAGTTTGTTAAAACACTCAGATTTAACATGGGAATACTGGTTTCAAAACAGTCTCTGAAACAAGACTTGGGGGTGGTATTATTTATAACCATAATGCATAATGTTTATAGAATGCAGCTTTTTAAGGTTCATGAAGCCATTTGCAGGCCAGTCGTAATTACATAGTACCTAGATCATGAAAGAAAACATAAACAGTGGACTTGGTACTGCATATGTCAAGCTACATCTGGAAATATTTTTTTGGCAGTTCTGGCCTTGACACTTGAAGCTAAACATGGTTCGCACTAAACTTTGAGATGAAATCATATGAAAAGTGTTTGAAGGAACTATGGATATTTATGAAAGAAACTAAAGAGAAACCAGGGATGAAGCCATGTAAGAGTTGTGAGAGCAGTTATAAGGAAATATAGTTAATCTCAGTGTAAAACATAGCTCTAATATTTATAGTAATTCATAAAGGAAATGACTTGTGTGAACAAGAACTCATATTCAAAACTAACCCCATCCATGGAAAGTCTTGATTCCGTTCCCAGCTGTGATTCTTCCGTCTTTTCTCATCATTATCTTTACCCAACTTCTCTCTCCACGAGGATCATGGGTAGGCTTCCTCCTATGTGTCTTACTTTGGGTTTTATTGCTGTGCTAAAACACTGACAACTAGATACTTGGGGAGGACAGGTTCTATTTCACTCATACTTTGTGGGTAACAGTAAATCACTAAAGAAACTCAGGACAGCAACTCAAGGCAGGAACCTGGAGCCAGAGACTGAAGCAGACATCAGAAAGAAATGCTGTTGACTGCCTTCCTCAACTTACTTTCTTATACCACCTAGGACCACATGCCCCAGGGAAATCATCCATATCAATAATACACACACACACACACACACACACACAAAATCCCCTACATACTTGCCTATGGCTCAGTCTGATAGACTCATTTTCTCCATTGAGATTCCTTCTTCCCAGACGACCCTACCTAGTATCGGGTTGAAAAGAAACTAACCAGCGCATAACACACACACACACACACACACAAACTCATTCACCTCATGGCAAGCTAGGAGCAAAGAGAGAAATGGGGAGAGTGGGGTCCCTCAATCTCCCTTGATGGCAAACCTCCAGTGACGTCTAATGATATCCCACTAAGCCTACTCCTCTGAAATCACTGACCATCTTCCATAACAGCAAACTGGGGACCAAGCCCAGCACATACAAAGGCCTATGGGAAACATTCCAGAACCAAATTGTTATTCCATAACTTAGCAGTCAAGGTCCTGTATTTGTCCAGCTTTGTCTCTTTTCAAACCCTTTCTATATTATGGCTATGGATACATCACATCAATAATGGATCCCTTAGCAGCAATTAGTACCTCTACCTCCCCCAAATTCATGGTTCCATGTCACCCAGGTAGAATTAGGAAGCTTGGGTCCCTAAATGGTCACAAGGAAGGCCATCCATCTAATCACTTAGGTGGCAGGAGATATGAGGAAGAAGTGAGCATCTTGCTGTCTTCACTCCCTCAGCTATGGGAATGGGTTGAGAAGACAGCCCACAGTACAAAGGCAACTCTCCACGACAGCAGTGCTAAGTGGAGGAGAGATAAGCATGCTGTCTTTAAGCTACTATATTTAAGGGCATATTGTTATAGCAGCTTAACTCTACACTGGCTATGGTTTAGAATATGCCTTTTGAAAATATATGACCAGAAGACTTTATTTAGGTGACAATTATGACAGGATTTTAAAAAATATAGCACATATTTATAATATTTAATGTGATACATACACACACATACACATATACAATACATACATACATATATACATACATACATACATACATACATACATACATACATATATACATACATTTTGAGATGGCTCAGTGAATAGAGGCTTGATCCTGACTACTTAAGTTTGATCCCTGGGGTCTACACAGTACAAGGGGAGAACCAACTCCCAGAAGTGTGTGCCTGTGTACCTGTGTATGTAAACTGTAATTTATAAATATTTGATAAAATAAAGTCAGCTAGCACTCTACATCCATGACTTCTGCACTCTTAGAGTCAACTATTCCCAGATGATACTTTTCATAATGCTGAAAGGTGCTATGAAGGCTGGTGATGGAGTAAAGGTATCAGTGTTTTTACCCAATGCTGGACTCTTCATACTACAATAGTAATCTGTCAGGCAAGATCATCTCAATGGTATGGAGGTGGCAAGATTGTGAGCACAGAAAAGTGCTACCTTGATTGCACTTGAGGCCTATTCCACAGATGCAACTCATGCCTCGTACCGTGAACATGGTCGAAAGCCCATAGCTGTGGAGATCTTAAGCACTAGAGAGGAACCTACATTTGTGCTAAATGGTCATCTTGCCCAACTATCTTAAATCTATTTATAGTACATCCATAAATCAATATTGCTCTCAGCCTTTGTCAAAGAAACTCCTTTTTGCAGTGGGCAGTAGTTAATGCAGACAGAGACTCACAACCGGGTACAGTGCTGAGGTTAAGTGACCATTGAGTGCTCCGTGGCAGAGAGGACACATATATCAATTCCCCACCTCAAGGCTCAGGGAGAGCATGGGAAAAGGAGGAGTGCTGGGAAGTGCTGTCCTCTGGATATGACACGGCTAGTACACACATGAATTCACAAGAGCTGTGGTTATCTGCGCACTCCCTGTAGAAGATCAAGCCCATTAAAAATTCAAAACTGGAAGGAGGAGGGGATCCTGATGCCCCAACCTGAGCTCCTGCACTACTGTCAGCTGATAGCTGCTGGGAGAATGGAAGTCACCTTTCTTTAGGGAAGTTGGCCACTACTAGGTCATCCATATGATAACTCCACACCCATGCACACATGGACAGCACTAATTGGACTGAGTCTATTAAAATACACACACACACACACACACACACACACACACACACACACACACACACACACTATTAGCTGTAATTTTGCTACTGTAATGAATCATAATGTAAATACCTGTGCTTTCTGATGATCTTTGGTGACTCCTGTAAAAGGGCTGTTTGACTTTTGAAGGGGTCACAGCCCGCAGGTTGAGAGCCACTGTTCTGGTAGCAAAGTAGAAACAACTCAGTGTCCATCATGTAATAAGAGGATAAGCAAAAAATGTGTTGCATGGAGGAGAATTTAGTTTCTATGATTGGATATGATCCTGCCATCAACAGAAGTGAAGTGCTGAGACATGCTGCAACTGACTGGACATGGAAACATCACACAAAATTCCAAAAGGAACGAGACACAAATCCCATAGACTGTTGGGGCTCATTTATATGGAACGTCCTAAATCTACAAATCCAGAGACATAGAAAGTAGATTAGTGGTTGCCTTGGGCAAAGGGGACCAAAGAGAATAGAGATTCACCACTAATGGGCTCAGGGTTTCTTTAGGGGGTGATGAAAATGTCCTACAATTGGATTGTAGTCGTGATTGCACTGCTGGGAATATATTAAAACCTATTGAATTGTTCACTTTTAAACAGATAAAATGTATGTATGTGAATTATATCTCAAGAAATCCATTAAAATAATTGCTGCGCTAGTTCCTCAGAGCAATCCAGAGATAGAAAAAAAGAGATTATTGATCTTTTAAAAATAATTTGTTTTTCTGTTTTTCTAAACTTAAGACATACTCCATTGTTCACTAACCCCACCAGCTTTACAAAAAAATGAAAAAAATAAAACTCAAGAGCAAATTTCTCTGCCAAAGCACAACTTAACGAAATGCCTCAGGAGAAGGGGAATTAGTGGGGCACGCTTGATGCAAGACGATTTTTTTTTTATTAAAACAACAATGTATCATTTTAAATACAAGTTCTGGACCCGAGTTCATTTCCCAACACTCACATGGTGGTGGCTCACAACCGTCTGTAAGGACAGGGAGAGGGCGGAGAGGGAGAGGGAGTAGAGGGAGGGAGAAAAGGGAGAGGAAGAGAGAGAGAAGGAAACAGGAAAGAAAAGAGCAGAGAGCAAGAGCAGGAAGAGGGGCCTAGTGCTAGGGGATCTGATGCCCTCTTCTGGCTTTCCTGGGTACTGCATGCATGTGGTGCTTAGATAACATGTGCAGTACACTAATAGGCATAAAATATAAATAAATAAAATATCAACGCAAACTTGAATATACACTGTCTTCTGCCTCTGTAAACAAGATGATTATTTAGCTACTTGTATTTTGGAAATGGGAATGAATGTTTGGGTAGTTCCTAACTGGGAGCGCATCACTGAAACATGGTTGTGTCAAGGTTATCTTAGATTAGATTAGATAGACAAGAGTGTGAACTATCTCTGGAGAATCCATTTAAAAAGAAGCATTTCCCCCAAATTTCTACCAAAAGCGCCTGCTTCAAGCAGGCAAAAAGGTTGAACAGGGTTCTACATCAATCACCCAAACCCATAACTGATACACTCTAGGTCTCTCTTCATGCTCTTGGAAACAAGACTTGCTCTTCAATGATCCAGTTGAAATCATTTCTATCTTAGAGAAAATTTGCAATTATAGTTAGAAAAATTTACACGTGTCTATATCCACTGATGATTAGTCAGCCACCACTTTTGTGTTACCATAAGTCTATCAGTACAGTCCCACACAAGTGCCTTCACACGCACAGCTTTAGGGGGTGGACTGATCAGGGTGACAAGTGAATGAAGAAAGGACAGACAGACAGACAGACAGACACACACACACACACACACACACACACACACACACACACACAGAGGGAGGGCTATGTGGTCTGATGGAGATGCACCAGGAACAGCCAGGAAACTCAACATGTTTATTTTGTATATGTGAGTGAAGGAGGTGGGTTTATTGTATCCAATTGAAGCAGGGTATGGTTAAATATATACAGCTGAACAAGGAGGTAGCTCAGCTAATTTGGTTAGGGAGGTCTCTGTAGGAGAGCAATCTGAGGCTGGAAACACAAAACAATGGGAGGCTTTACTTTCCCTCAGGGAAGGCTTTGCCATTGCTTTGTGTCTGAAACACTGGGGTCTTTGCATGGTCATGCTCTAGTCAATGAACACACATTCACTTAGGATTTGTTCACTACTCACCCTGGAACAAAGAACACGCAGGGGTTTCTTTCCTAACCTATTGTCAGCCAACAGGCTTATTGGCCCTTCAATTCTTTGGTTTCTATTTCCTGTGCTTCCCACAACAACCTATATTTCCCCAGCATATAATCTCACATGAGCATAGTACAATTACTGAAAGTGGGAATTTTAGCAAGTATATAGTAACCAGTTTACAGTCCATATTCCATTATTGATTGTTTTGGCAATGTACATTAGAGTATTTTTCTAGTACAAGATTCTGTCCAGGGTTACACTGTGTTCAGTTGTCATGCATATTTAGACTACAATGTTTTGGAACAGTTCCTAAGCCTGCTTTGTGTATCTGTCTGTCTTTTGTCAATATTTTATTTCATTATTTTTCAAGTCCATGAGTCGTTTATTTTAAAAAGTGTCACTTCATACGAATTTAGCTTATGTTTCTTCATGATCTGATCTAAATATCACCTATCTGACCAGAACACTACAGAGGAGATCTTGTGTCTAACTCAGGGTTTTGTAGCTATAAGCATATGATAGTCATTTAGCTCTATAAGTGATGTTAATTTTGGTCATTTGATTAAAATCTCCTTCCTTCACTGTCTAAATTTTCCTTTGTGACTAATAAATGATAGATAAAGAGACACTTCATAAGTATCGAGTCCTCATTAAGCTCCCTTCATCTACAATTAGAATACATTTTGTAACCAAAGGTCTCAAAACTTTGCTATTAGTATATAAAAGTGTGCATACAGAAGGAGGCCACTACAGAAAACTATAACCAATCAAAACAAAGAGTTGTGCATCCCCATCTTGTCCTGTCCACAAAACACTCATGCATCTAAGATTCGGGGAACATACCAGAAGAGGGGGCAGAAAGATAAGTAAGAGCTAGCAATATCAGAAGCTACATTCGTAAAGTTTCACCAACATGACTGACCAAATGTGATCTGGCCAAGGATGGCAGTAGTGAACTTGACAAACTGGATGGAGGAAAAGCCAACCTTACACAAACAACTCTAGGGAACTGAAGAAAACTAGGAATGGAAGAGGTGGCTTTTCTACAATGAAAGCCACACCAATTCGTTTAGTGCCAAATGGTCATCCCTGAAAACATATATACAGGGAACATTATACAGACTCTAACAGTTGATGGGGGAAAAGAAGCCATAAATTTGAAGGAGAGCCTGGAGAGGTATATAGGAGGGTTTGAGGGGAGGAGAGGGAAGAACAATGTTGTAATTAAATTATAATCTCAAACAAAACCCAGTATGCATCACTGATGTCAGTGTATCTTAGATTATAGATTCAAAGGGACAGAGGCTAGTCTATGAAGCTTATTTGGTACAAAATGCAGTCATTACATGTGTCCAGAACAATTATGATAGACTCGCAGCAGCTCTGAGAGATGAGCTTAGATTGTGTATTTCAAATATGATATGTCCATCCCATGAATTCTGTGCAACAGACTTCCACTTGGAATACCTCCAAGAAACTTTTGAAGGAAAAAAGGAGGATATATGAGGCTATGCACAGGATAATCCCAGTTATGTTTCTATAAAACTATATTTGTGCCTTTACATATTAATGTATGTAAATTTGTAGACACTAGCCTGGAAGAATACACAACAAACTGTTTCCAGCAATCACCTCCTGGGAGGGAAATGAAATATTGGAGAGAGGATGGCATTGGGTGTATGGGGAATAAGACATCCGTGCTTCAGTTTAGACACTTCTGTTTTTAGACTAGGAACACACTTATGTTTTACTAAGGCACATATACTTTAAAGACATATATTTGCTGAAAACACATTGGTATTATTTTCAAGATTTCCCTTTTCGACAGCTTGATTATACTCATGTGAACAAATGCCTTGTTCATGAACGAAATCCCCTGTGCCTCAACCTCAACCATGTATGCATTATATATGCGTTATATACATAAGCATTATATATTTGTATGAGTTACATACATCAGTGTGTATGTGCTCTCCTAAGATTAGAAACCACAAGGTCATTTGTGCCATTCCTCAATATTCCTCACTTTCACAATTGACATTTGCTGTGAATTGAGTAGCTCTCCCAAAAGGTTCATGTGTTAAAGGCTTAGTTCTCAGTTGGTGGTTGTCATAGTTAGGGTTACTACTGCTGTGATGAAGCATCATGACCAAAACCAACTTGGGATGTGTGGGGAATTGCAGGCTGGTCTCCAGTCGAGCTGAGGTCTGAACCCCGATGGTCATAATTCACACCTACATGACACGGTAGGCATTCCCTCATGCTCCTGGAACTCCAGCCCCTACCTAAGGTACCACTTCCAACAGCCCCCACAAGAGAAGCATGGTCAGT
>NC_034613.1:141738290-141744361 GCF_900095145.1 Mus pahari
TCTCTCTCTTTCTCCCTGCATTTTTATAATAAAGCTCTTAAACCATAGAGTCTCTCCTCTGCTCCATCAAGGCCCGCTGCACACTCTGCTCATTGTTGGGAACTTCTTCCCTATCCCCTCTGTCCCACAACCCTGGTGGCTTTAGCAAAGTAGCTCGGGGGGGGGGGTCCCCATAGGGGCTGCCCCTTCTCCAGCCCCCACCCGTGGATCAGAGGCAATGCCCACCCAGGGCCGAGTGGAAAGTGCCTGGCAGTCTCCCAGTTCTTGACTGACCAGAGAATAGAGAAACTCCGGCAGGGCGTTGGGCATCTTTTTCCTATTCCCCCACTTCCCCTGGGCCCTCCCCTCTTTATTTTATTTTGTTTCTACAGGGATGGAAGGCTTTATTTGACTTACATATCCAGAAGTATACCGAGGAATGCCAAGGTGGGAACTCAATCCTCCCTATAAGTGTTCTGGGTTATGTTATCATGGCAATAACAAGTGAAGAAGTCAATAGTGACTAAACCTGTAGCGGTCTGAACTAATCATACAAAACTTGCCACCACGTGAGCAAGTCAATAATCATCTGGTCTCTGATGACATTTGCTGACTAGATCCCAGATATGTGAAGAAAAGACAAGAGAGAGGGACTAGACAGCATCATATTCTTGGGTCTTTCTATTGTGACTTATATGGAGAATATCACATAGCTTTTATTTTTAGCTTATTATCCCTGGAAAATATAAAAATACTCTAAAGTCAACTGTGTTTCAAAGTATCATCACACAATTTTACATATATATGTAGAAGTGTATGCATTATATATGAAATACATATGCTACATATTTCACTTATCTCTTGCCTCCTACTCCTGTTAGAAGACAATTCTCCACTGGTATGATTCTGTTGTATCTTGTACTTACAAAAATGTTTGCATAGCAAGCAATCTTTTCTGTCAGTTTTTTATTATTTGTTTGAATTAATAAGTTTTTTTTAAGAATATAGTCATCCATTCATTTGTTAGCAAGAAATGTGTTTAATTAAGGTTACTTAAAAGCTTATAGGTTGGGGGTTATTTGCAGCAGCATGGGCAACTTACAAGAGGCTACACCAGTGAAGAAAATGTATCATCCTCCCCTGGAAACCATTAGCTGCCTGTAGATCCTTAGAGATTTGCGAGATCTCTTGACTACCCTCCCCATGCCCAGCAACTGTTAAGGGCCTCCCTTCCTCCACGACAGAATGTCAATGGCCCCTCTCTCATGCAGATATTGTTCAGGTAATCACAGCTGTAATCTCAGGAATGTATCAGCCACGCCCTGCTGGAATGACTGTGTTCCACAGCCCCTCCCCCCAATTACTCCAGCTCTTAATTCTTTCACCTCTCTCTTCTACAATCTTCCCTAAGTCTTGGAGATGGTGATATTGACATAGATGTCCCAGTTAAGGCTGAGCATTCAATAGTCACTTATTCTCGGCACTTTGACCAAGATGAGTCTCGGCATTGGCTGCCACCCATTACAGTAAATGAGTTCTTGGATCAAAGCTGATGTAAATACAAATCTGTGGACATAAACATGTTTAGAGGGCAGTTTGACAGGCAGCAAAGCCATCTTACATAATGAACACAACATCTCTCTTCAGAACAGCAAGCAATTTTTTAACAGTTAAAATAATGAAGGTAATGTCTCCGTACAAGGCAAGGTCATTCGGATTTGCTTAATTCCTAGTATAAAAGATTCAGGTTCTCTAAATACAGACTTCCCAACTGTAGTGCAAACTGAAGGCTTCATGACACCTCTCTGGGATACTTCACATTGTTCCATGGGGTTTGGAAAGCAAGAAGAAACCAGGTACAAACACAAAACTGCCCATTCTTCATTGGACAATAAGATCCTTTGCCTAAGGTCTAAGGGTCTTGGACATTTTGTCACTAACCATGAAACTTGGGAGTATGGTTAAAAAAAAAAAAAGCTTGGGAATGTGGTAAATATTGAGAATTTTCAGTTCTTTATAACCATTCCTTTTCTTCCATTTTATTTTATTTATGTATTTATTTTGCAGATACATGTGTAAATGTGTTATGTGTGTGGTGTATGCAAATGCATGTGAGTGTGTACAACTTTCCATGCCAGAGGAGGACACCCAGAACCCTGCTCTACCACTCTCTACTATTCCTTTGAGACAGGGCCTCTCACTGAACCTGGAACTAGGCTAGCAGCCTGCAAAGCTCCAGCAATCCTCCTGCATCTGACTCCCATAGTACTGAGGTTACAGGTCCACACTTAGCCATGCCTAGCTTTTGATGTGTGTGCTGTGATCTGAAGGTCCACACGCTTGTGTGACATAAGTGCTTTAAGCCACTGAGACATCTCTCCAGTCTACTCATATTAGTTTTTTTAACCAGACATGACATGACTTCAGCCATAAATACTTTTGTAGCTAGAAATTATTTTGAATAATATTTGAAAGCAATATAAAGATGGTAAAATTTAATTTCACACAAATGTTTGTATTTGAAACCAACACTCCAGGGGTCAAAGTCCACAAACATTTTTACATAGAATACTAACACCTCCGGAACCAACTTTGGTAAACTTTAGAACTAACTATGTTCTAAACCAGACTCTTCACATTTTGAGAAAGCATAAAGAATGTAGAGTATCTATATCAAATAACAATTGCTAAGGGGCTTGAGCTTATGCAGTAATCAAATATTAATATTTTCCCACAAAGCATTCATTCAAAGCAGTTTAGCAGAGAGACTATAATTAACTCCAGCTCATTTAGAAGTTTCTTAATAAGTTACAAAACAACTTTAGCTCATCAGCATGTAGAGAATTTCAAAATTGCAGACAAAGGGCTATGGGCCTGGATTCTTCCTTCAAGCTCAAGATTCAGACCCTCACAGTAAGATAAGAAAGAGAGAATGAGAGAGAGAGAAAGAGAGAGAGAGAGAGAGAGAGAGAGAGAGAGAGAGAGAGAGAGAGAGAGAGCGCTTGGCAGACATTTTATTAATGTGTTTGGCCTTTTAAAAACAGACAGGATCAAAAATGAAGTGCTTTAATGCACTGATAAGCTTTCAAATCACATGTACTAATTTCACTATATTAGTGACATGTGATATTTTATCATACTTCCATTTTGTAAGCTTTAAACATTTCTGAACTTCCCTGATCAAAGTGGGAAATGAATAATAAAGTCATTTGATGAACTCTGATGCGAAAAAGGGCACGTACAAAAATTAGATGTTTAACCAAGGATGACTAAAAACAGAAGCCTGGACCGGAACAAATCATGTCTGGAAGGTCAGGTTATTTACAGCTCTGTTCGCTCAGCAAGAGTAGGACTAAGAAAGCTTGTAGTCAGTATACAAATCACGTTCATGGAAAACACAGAAAGCAGGGGGTACAGAAAGCCATTGCCTCCTGTTTCTCAGCCAAGGACGGGGTGCATAGGCAGGTAAACATGAAGCTGACATGAAATGAGTCTAAAACAAATGAGAACACGCCTCTGAACATTCATCTTCTTAAATAATATCCCTTCAGCTTTCACGACCTGCATCTCTGAGAAAGAGCAGGATTTTCATAACATTTACTGACAACTTTCCTGAGAATTTTTTGTACTGTTTCCATAATTTAAAAAAAAATAAAGAAAACAAAACTCACAGGGTTATGTAGGTAGCTCTGTGGGTAAAATGCTCACTGGTCAAGCATGAAGAACTGGAATCCTTCAAAATGATCTAAAAGCCAGATGTGGTTGTACACACCTATAATTCCAGTGCTTAGGGACAGGGGACAGAGACAGATAGGTTACAGTGGAGTTGCTGACTAGCCAGCAGAGCTATAAGGGAGAGTGCCAGGGTTAGTGAGAGACTGTCTCAAAAACCATAATGCGGGAACTATAAATAAAGATGCCAGAGTTGACCTCTGTCCTCCATGTGCAGATGGATAGGCAAGGAAACACGCATGTGCGCGCACGCGCATGCATGCACACACACACACACACACACACATGCACACACACATGCACACAGGTTCACACGAGTCACTAAGAATCAATGAACATTTTTAAAAGAAAGAAGCATGAGTGACTGAATGTGGAAGTTCGTGTGGATACACATTTGCTGGCAACCTGCTAGGAGGCATAGGCACTGTTATATCCATTTTAATACAGAAATGAGTGACACAGGACTCCAACCTAGAGGGAGTTCCCAATTTAGTGAGAAAGACGGATGTATAAGTACATAATTGTAGTATAATCATACACATGCTGCTATTGTGACTCAGAAATTAACCATCAGACTGTGTCACTTATTAAAACTACTCTTCGGGGAAATGTGGGGGGGGGGGCACAATTTTTTTTTCTAGTCAGAAGCTGGAAATAACTCATCTCAATTCCTGAAAATTAAAGACTTCTTTTAGATTCCAGTTTAAAGCGAGCTGTCATCTGAGTGTTCCAAGAGGAAAGAAGGCCTTTACAGGTGCTCGGATAGGTAAGGAGAAACTGGATCTTGTGTCATAAATGGACAAACTCCAGGAAGCTACAGGAAGAGTGACTGATGTATACCATTGAAAGGAGTCAGAACGGTGCATTCTCATTGGTGCTTTCAGTAATACACAAAGAAGCTGCCATTTTGTTGAGACCAACTCTGGAACTTATGAGCACTGTCTTCTTCAGTGACTTAAACTCCCTCCATTCTCACTAGAGACCAAAACCAGGAACTTGGCAGTGCCAGGGAGCAGGGAGGAGAAAGACAAGACTGTTCCTCCTTGATGCCCTAACTCAGCTGAATTGCCATCATCCCAAGGACTGACAGCAAGCTAACAAAACCATGGTTGAAAATGGAGAAAATCCCACATAGGCAGCTCTCACCACCAGCAAGATGTCTTGATAGTGCAGATTTATCAATAACTTGAAGTAATATTTTCATCTCTTGGCTCTTTTGGTTATCTTGATATGAAGGATGCAGCACAGAGTCTGGGTTTTGGTGTTGGGTGTGTCACCTGTGGGGACCTGGAAGTCAACTTTGTGAGAGGAAAAAGAGGAATGGAGAGCAGGTGCCAGAGGCGCCTAGAAGAGTCCTGATCTGCTGCACACGGAATTTGATCTCCGGCGGCTCTTGACACACCAGTGAGACAGCCAAAAGGAACTGAGACCAGGCCAGGGCAGAGGCTGCTGATGCTGGTCTCCGGAGTCGGTTTTCCCAGGGTTCATTCAGTGAGTCCGTCGCCTCTCACCACCACCCCCATCCCCAGCCTTCGTCCTGTTCCCACAGTCACCAGTTCAAACTGTGGTTCCTCCCTGGCATCTAAAACTTATTTTTCATATCATCTAGCACTTAAAAAAAATAAACCCAAGCACCTAACTAGGTGACAATTACTTGGCAGAAGAGAGGACCCATCAATCATAAGAAAATGGCATTTCATGGACAATATGTTGAAGAATGTGAAATTGAAGGATGCCAAAAACAATTAGACTCCCAAATAAGTACAAGTTCCTGTCAGGAAAAGAGAAAGTATGCTTGTGAAAATGCAACTGAGATGACAGCAGAAGCAAAATATAAGATAATTAAAAGAAACACGGTGCAATTATAATCCAGGAGCAAGCCCACACACATGCGCACTGTCACATAGATATAAGTAATTTTGTCTGTTACCACATACTGATCGCCACATCATAGTGGGTATGCTCAGGTTCTCTGCCAATGCTTGATGTTGATCCCCAAGTTTCTTCCTCTACTATTGTTTCATGAGTGATGGGAGACAGAGATTTCCAGGGGAACCCGATAGGGTCAATACTTGTGAAAGGTTGGCCCTATTGATCCACTCAGTTACTGGAGGCACAGGGATGTATATTATAGGAGATAAGACTGCTTTCCCGGAGGTAAAAATGTAGCTTCCTGGGGCTCAGTGGTTAAGAGTCCTGGTTGTCTCTGGAACTCAGTCTGGTGGTTCTCAGAAAATTGGACATAGTACTACCGGAGGACCCAGAAATACCTCTTCTGGGCATATACCCAGAAGATCTTCCAACTGGTAATAAGGACACATGCTCCACTATGTTCATAGCAGCCTCATTTATAATAGCCA
>NC_034613.1:141744856-141761927 GCF_900095145.1 Mus pahari
AGCTAGAGAAAGTACCCAAGGAGTTGTAGGGGGCTGCAACCCTGTAGGTGCAACAACAATATGAACTAACCAGCACCCCAGAGCTCGTGTCTCTAGCTGCATATGTAGCAGAAGATGGTCTAATCGGCCATCATTGGGAAGAGAGGCCCCTTGGTCTTGCAAACTTTATATGACCCAGCACATGTGAAGGCCAGGGCCAAGTAGTGGGAATGGGTGGGTAGGGGAGCAGGGGCGAGGGGTGGTTATAGGGAACTTTCGGGATAGCATTTGAAATGTAAATAAAGAAAAAAAAAGAGTCCTGGTTGTTCATTATTATTATTGTTATTATTATTATCATTATTAAATAATTTTTACCATCCAGTTATTAACCCCCCTGGTCCAGGCTCCCACACCATACATCTTTCCTTGTCTCCAAGAGGATGTCCCCACCCCACCTGACCAGACCTCCCCACTCCCTGGGCCCTCAAGTTTCTCGAGGGTTAAGTGCTTTTTCACTGGTACCAAATTCAATTCCCAGCAACCACACATGACTCACAACCACCTGTAATGAAATCTGATGTCCTCTTCAGGTGGACTTAAAGACATATATGTTAAATGAATGAATAAATAATCTTTTTTTAAATGTAGCTTTCCTTTGCTATTTGTTCCTTTTCCACCCTTGTCTCGTTTTTTTATATATTTGTGTGATCTGAAATAAAGTTCCATAAAACCAAAATAAGCAGAGGTTCTTGTTCCTCTCAACGCTTTCTGCTTATCTTTTTCATGACCCACTTTCCTGCCAAATTTTCTTCAATTCAAAGTAAAATTTGCTGATACTACTCAGGGACTACACTGGACTCCAAAAATAGTAGTAAAGTATTTGTATTATGAAACTTCCACACTGATTTGTTTTTTCATTTTGGGTCCTTGACATCATTAACCTATGATTGGGCATATGCAGGGTGGCATACCCTCATTAATATGCAAATGCATTCATAAATAATTTTTTATTCTTCTCAGGGGTATACTGGGTATGTTATAAAACTTGACACCAAATAGTGAACGCTTATGGATTAAAAAACAAAGCATCAAAAAAATTTGAGTTTGGGCTGAAGAGATGGCTCAGTGGTAAAGAGCATGTATTACTTTTCCAGAGGACCATGAATTTGGTCCACTAACCTATATAAGTGGCTGACAACTGCCTGTAACTCCAGCTCCAGGGTGATCAGACACCCTGTTCTGGTCTCTGTGAGCATCTTCATTTACATGTACATACCTTCACATGCAAATAGCCACACATTGATTTGCATATACAAACAAATATAATTTTTAAAAATAAAATTTGAGCATGAGCTTTTTCATCATTTACATATACACCCTCTTAGTGGTTCCGCCACATTGATATGTTTTATTTTGTACAATTAGGGACTGTGTTATCCATGTTGTATTTTTCTTAATTTTTGTATTATTTATTTATGGCTACATCTGACATGGTTTCTAGTGGTCCTCACCTATTGACATCTGTACTTTCGTCAAAAGTCATTTCCCCTTGAGTGGGGGCTAGACATAGTAATCAATACAACACAGCAGAAGTGAAACTGAAGGGCTGTCACTTCTGAGATGGTGTTACAAGTTTACATGTCATGTTGATGTGCTCTCTCTTTCTGGCTCTCTCGGGATACTCTCTCCTGAGTCTCACTCCTTTCTTCTCACAAGGTCAGATGCTGCGTGTTCTGAGCTGCTCTGGAGAGAAGCATGTGTAAAATGAACCTTGGAAAGGCTTCTGACCAACAGCTCATGAACATATGAGGTTTCAATCCAATAGCTCACAAGAAGGTAAATTCTACCAACAGACTTGAATATGTTCTAAGAAGTAAACTACGCCACCATTCTGGGAGAGCTTCTGAAGTGGAGGACTCAGCTTAGCTATATCCAGAATCCTGAACCACAGAAACAGTAAGGATTGTGCCAAGAAGTTTAGGATAATTTGTTGCGGAGTGTTGCAATAACTCTACCTGGGGAAATGAAAAATATCTATTCGTATTACATAGGGAATCAATGACAAATCAAAGAAACAGTTTCACCAAGTCTAACTTGATAAACCAATGAGTTTAATTACTGGCAGTAGTGTAGGTGAGAGGTTATTTACAGCATAGGTAGGGGCTTACTTACAGAAGTATGGGCAATTTCCAAGCAGTTATACCACTGAAGAAAATGCTTCTCTCAACCGCTATTGACTGATGACTGCCTCTTGAAACCTGAAGGAGGGACAAGGTCTTTGGAGCCCCTTCTCACAAGCAACTAATATGTTCCATGGTTGAACAAGTTAGAGAGGTGTATTGTACTTAGGTTAGTAGTTGGACACTTACAAAGAGAGAATAGATGTTTGTTTATGTCTCCCTGGGTAAAGAATTCTCACAATGTCTAAATGGAGTATTACTTGCCTTCATTTCAAGTGACAGAAACCAGAAAAATAATAATGCACACACCAAAAGCAAGTAATAGGCTGCTCCAATAGGCTTCTCAAGGATATACAAGCCATAGAAATAAAGGGAATAGAGAACATTCCAGCTCAAGAGAATGTATCTATAAAGATAAGAAATTTTGGCCAAATAGCTCTAAAAATATTAAAGTCATGCAACTTTGATGAGAAATGTATCTGATTATTCCAATGGAATATGGACAAATAAGAGAGGGCTATCTATAAAATTAGATTTAGGCTGCTAAAATGCTGGACAGGGGATAATTTCCATAAACAGTCAAAACCTGTGCCTTAATTCATATATCTGGTCTCATTTTCCCTCCTTTATTTATGATTCTGAAATGAACTTTAAACTCTGAATAAGAAGATAATCAGAAACCTCACAAACTAACAACTATGCTATTTCATTTCTCAAACACTTAGACCCTGCCATCTCTCAAACAACTTTAATTACCACAAAAATAGCTCAAAATCACCATGGTACTTTAGCTTCTTAAACGTTTCCAGTCCCCAAGCAAAATGCCTATCCTTAATACAACTTGAAACAAACCTTCTGCATCTTCTCATATTAAACCAAAGCATTCTTGCTCAATTCCCAGTACATTTGATGTTTTTGCAATAAAATTTACTTGGTAGGTGATTAATAGGAAACAAGACACTGTCTTGTGTTGGAGTTAAACTAAGAGCATGTATTCATGGACTCATCCACTGTTGGGCAACTTGACAGATATGTTCCCCTGTGGAGGACTACAGGTAACAGAGGGTTACATAAAATCCTGAGTGCAAGAGAGATTGTAAGAACCAGAAGATTAGAAAGTACTGTAAGATTGTGTCTCCTAGAAATGACAGGGAAGTGTCACCCATAAGATTTCAATGAGATGGTTGCCTAGATAAGACCTGAACAATGGTACAGGCAATAGACATGTCGGTAGAGAATGGGAGGGTTGAAGATAGTATAGGCAGGGGACACCTTTCTGATTATTTGCATTTACCATGTAAGACACCCTACTATTATGTAACTCTCATATTAGAGAGAGCACAAAGGGCTAGCGATACTCGCAGAGCCTTTGAGATGGCCCCATCTTCAACACCTGCCTAACAGAAACAACTAGAGAAAGCTCAGGGCAAACTGCCTTGCTGAGTCCAGTCAATCTTCACGTTAGTGAGAAAAATAAGCCAATATCATTTTTGAAGCCCCAGCTGTGGGGCGGGCTTGACGATTGGCTCTAGATACCAGAAAAATCTTTGACAAAAAGCCCATTAGGCTGTGTCATCTGTCTCCACTCCTCACCCACTCCCCTGGTCACCTCAAAGATCTAATTCATTGAATAAGTTTCCCGACCCACCCCCAACTTTCGACTCTAGACTCACTATATATTTCTACCATAGCTGAATAACCAGCCTACCAGGACATCATTGCCAAATGGAAAAGAGCTGTTCTCAGACTCCAGAGAAATGTAGCAGCTTCCACCTGCCCTAATACTTGGGTACAAGTGTTCATTCAATATAGTGTCACTACGTGAATAGTTTAACCCACATTTCACCTTTGATTCCAAGGTTTTCCTTCCAAACACAGTTGTTCTTAAACACCTTCCCATTGCAGCCTTCCATGTCCTGAGCTTCAGGGGGAGCATGTATGCTTCCAAGCCTTTTCATTTGCTCATTGTATCCTGCTTGAACTATTAACAGATTTGGGGTGGCAATGGAATCTGAGGACAAATTCTAAAACTCTGCTTCACCAAAATTGAAAAATGTTTTGCCTTTTACATTCTAGGTCTGTGGAAGTAGCTCATGATGGAATAAAGCCAGTCTAACATGCATGAAGGTTCAGTTCAACGCCCAGCACCCCATAAACCTGGATGGTGTACCTCCCAGATAGAAACAGGAAGAGGGGCTCAGTGCCATCTTTGGCTGTGTATCTAGTTCAAAACTAAATTGGCTTACAAGAGACCCTGTCTCAGAAAAAAAAGTCAGTTTGCTTAAGGAGGTATATTTCTCACCTTCATGAACTGGGTATGGTAGTGTGGGTATGTGATCTCAGCTACTACAGAGACTAATACAAAAATACCACAGATCTAAGACCTGCTTGGGGTACAAAACAAATTTAAGGCAAGCTTGGGTAACTCAGGAAGACCATGTCTCAAAATAGCAAGAAGTGGCTTGGGGAATAGCATTTAGTGGCAGAGTGCCCGCTTAGTGTGGGACCATGAGTTTAATTCCCAACACTAACAATGTTGTTTTTTTTTTTTTAAGTATCTATTTGCCCCATGCTATGAGCCTTTAAGGTTGCATTTAATGCTTGAAGAATTGCTTTCACTTCAGAGAATTTCTGTTATAAACAGGAGATTCACTAGACAAGCAGAGGTATGCATGCACACAGCCACCTATGAATACAGTTGTATACCAAACCTTTCAAAAACGAGAGAAAAAAATGAGAGAGAAGCTTGCTTTCCTAAGTGAAAACAGAAGCCGTGTCAAATTTCTTTCCAGTAAACTACATAAACAACTAGTGCACACATCAACCAAATTGATAGATGGCGGGTTATCAACAGAGCAATCAAGGCTCCATCAATGAATTTTCCCAGCAAGACCAAAGCAACAGGACACAGCAGGTATCTCTCAGGCTCAGGAGGCCTTCTCAGCAGCATGAAGCTAACCTCAGAAAATGGCAGGTTGTTTTCCTGTTCAGGTTTTTATGGGGATGGGGGGGGAGCACTTTCTAAACAGCAATGTGCTTTAAGAAAAAGGACTCATTTTGCTACTTCTGGGTTTGTTTCTTTGCATGTTTGCTTCAGTTGAATTGGGTTGTGTTTTGCTTAAATGGGGGTCTCATGTAACCCAGGCTTACCTCAAGCTCACTATGTAGCTAAGGCTGCCCTTGCATCTTCCAGTCTCCTGCCTGCACCTCCCAAGTGCATGGATTACAGGAGTGTGCCACCATGCTAAAGTACTTTTAGATATTTTTTCCTTTTTATTTATTTATTTATTTATTTTAAAATCCAGATTTTATTCCTCTCCCAGTCCACCCTCCAACTGTTCTACATCCCATACTTCCTCCCTGCCCCCTGTCTCCACGAAGATGACCCCACCCCCACCCCCACCCCACCTGACCTCTAAACTCCCTGGGGCCTCCAGTCTCTTGAGGTTAGGTGCATCATCTCTGAGTAAACACAGACTCAGCAGTCCTCTACTGTATGTGTGCTGGGGGCCTCATATCAGCTGGTGTATGCTGTCTATTTGGTGGTCCAGTGTTTGAGAGATCTTGGGGGTCCAGATTAATTGAGACTGCTGGTCCTCCTACAGAATCGCCCTTCTTCTCAGCTTCTCTCAGCCTTCCCTAATTCAACCACAGGTGTCAGCTGCTTCTGTCCATTGGTTGGGTGCAAATATCTTTCAGCTGCTTGTTGGGTCTTTCAGAGGGTAGCCATGATGGGTCCCTTTTTGTGAGTGCTACATAGCCTCAGTAATAGTGTCAGGGTATTTTTAGATTAAATAAAGCTTTCCCACACTGCAGAATAAGCTCAACCTGTTAATTCCATGGCCATAAATGAACTATGACTCTAGTGTGATAACACATGCCTCCGCTACATAGCAAGTTCAAGTTCAGCCTTGGCAACATGAGACTCTCTTGAGAAATTCAAACTAAATAAATAAATAGCAAATAAGCAGTCTGCCATATCTGGAAGAGTAAACTTTGAAGATAGAAACACCTCATCCAAATCCCAGTTTCTGTTCAATATTAGTTTTGTGAATGCATAAGCTACGCAACCTCTCTTGTCTTGAAGTCTTTTTTGTAACATGGAAATCATAATGCACACATGACAGTGATAGAGGTGAAATTGGATGCTACTTAAGTTGCCAGTTCTGTGCCTAGAACATAGTAGGTACTCAATAATTAGATTAGATACTGACATAATTACAGAATCATCTCAAGTCACAATAAGATTTTATCTAGACAAACCCACTGTGAGTTGAAAGTATCCTAAATCAAAAATGTATCTCATAAACCCAATCTAACACATATCAGAGTTTAACGGCCTGGAACACTGCAGGGTCTCTGCTGTTTACTCTCCTCAGGCTTTCATGGCTGACTAGGAACTGCGGCTCACTGATGCTGCCCATCTTCTCACGAGAGCATTTTAGGTCAAAGAAAGATCGAAGGTCAAAATCTGAGTTTTGTTTGCAGTGAATGCACACAACTTTTACACACAACAATACCATCATGAGTTGGGGACCACTTTGTGATTACTAATATATGTCTTGTTCAATTTTATTTTTATTGTTTCCCATTTTGAAACATTACATTTACATTATTGACATGATAAAATATTTTAATCCTCTAGCCAGTGAGTCAAGAGGCTTGCTTCTAATCCCAGCCTTCCCCTGTACAATGCACAATCTGTGTAATTTACTTTCCATTATGGGCTTTTTTTGGTTAAAAGGAAAAATGAAATGATTAAATTCCTTGATGTTGCCTCTCTGGACCTGAACATTCTAGCAACTCAACGACGCCCAGTTCTCTTGAGTCCAATTTGTTTTGTTCATCTAAGAAGGAGGCCCTGAACCATTGGCTATTGTTGAAGTCTAGGGACAGGTAGTGTGGCAGTGAGTAGTGCCAGCTACAGCTCTCTGGGTTTGTACAGGGGAGACTGGCTCACAGTTTTGTCAGTTTTCTTGGCATGTATATTGTCACTGTGGTCGATTTCAAGCTATCAGTGGGACACCCCTTGAAGTGAATTCTGAGAGAAAAGGACATACAATTGGCTCACAACACATCACTGTGCTGACCTCAGTAGGTGCCAATGTTCGTCCCTTAACTCTGATCCAGTTCCTCTACCGCTGAGGGGCTGGAGAGAGAGCTCAGTCAGTAAAGTCCTTGTCTTGCAAGCACAAAGACCTCAGCTCAGTCCCCAGGGTCCCCATTTGGAAAGCTGGATGGATAAGCATGGTGACTCCCATACTTGCAATCCCAGCAGAAGGGAAGGAAGGCAGATGGATCCCCGGGACTCCAAAGCCAGTCAGCCTAACCGAATCGGGCAGCTCCTGTACTGCCCAGGTGAGAAAGCCTATCTCTGGAAAAGAAAAAAAAAAATGAAGGAGCTGAAGAGCAATACCAGGAGTTGTTCTTTGGCTTCCACATACATGTATACCTGCACATTTATACCCATGCATGCTGGGTACATGCACACATACATGCAGCACATGCAAACATACTGAGAGAGGCAGAGATGGGACAGGGACAGAGACAGAGACACCATTAGGTCAGAGACAAAAGTAAGCCCCTCTTTACCACACAAAATGAAAAGGGGGCAGGAAGAAAATAGACCCACTGAATCATATATATATATATATATATATATATATATATATATATATATATATAAATATTCTATTTCTTCTCAGCTCCCAGCAACAGCAACAAAAATTAGTGGTTCTGAGAAAAATGGCTGAAAGCAAGCTTGGTCTCTTTTTCAGTTTCTTAACACCTGGAATGAAGAAATTTGCCAAGCCTACTCTCTCATTTGAATAGTCAACTGTCAGTTAATAAAGCATCCATTCTGAAGACATTGACCCCCCAGTTGAGGTTTAGAGAGCCCCAGGATACAGAGTAAGACCACAAGTGAGAGCCAAGCAGAACCCTGATTCAACACCTGATTCATCATCTGTCGTTCGCTGGGAGCATGAAAGACCCATAACCCTCTCTCAGAGATACCCTCAGGACATAACTCACAGCTTATTTTCTCAGCAACCTGACACCTTTGATCATGGGACTTCTCGGGCTGCAGAGATTTGAAGTTAGAGAAAGCAGCAAGGAGTCAGGCTCCTATTAAGAGCTGTGATAGCTTATATCTGACAGCCCAGCAGGCTGTCGTGTACAGTGCCTTCCTGAGATTCACCTTAGGATCGAGAAGGCCCAAGCTTCCTGATTTGCAAGGTGTTTAAGGTTCCTGAACTGTCATCCCGGGTCACCATGCTCAGTCAGTCTGCCCTTCTCTTGTGTGTGATGGGCAAGGACAATACAGGAGGCCTTTGAAACATTCTCATCACAAGTACTTCAAAGTAGGATCTAGGAAATCATTTGTTGAAAAAGTGGTCTCTACTTCCATGTGCTCTCACACAGAATGCTACCAAGCATCAGGCATCTGTGGGAAGAAGATGAATAAAACAGGGCTGAGACTATAATTCAGTTAGTAGCATCAGTAAGTCTGCTTGCTTAGCATACGTGAAACCGTGTCTGAAGCCCTCAAGAGTAAAACTGGCTTCACTAGTTCATGCCTGTAATCCCAGCACAGAGACAGTAGGACCGGAAGTTTGACTACATAGGAAATTTGAAGCCAGCCTAGGTTACATGAGACTATGCCTCAAAAAAAAAAAAAAAAAAACCTAAAACCAAAAACAACAACAACAAAACAAGCAAACCAATAAAAAACCAAAACAACCCTCCAAGAAACTAACAAACAAAGGTGGCTCAGTGGTTAAGAGCACTGGTTGCTCTTCCAGAGAATCCTGGTTTGATACCCAGCATTCACATAGTGGCTCAAATCATTTGCAACACCAGTACTAGGGGCATCTGATGCTGTCTTCTGGTCTCTGAAGGTACTACATGCATATGATACACAAACATATAAAACAAACAAAAAAAGCACATGAAACACAAGCATAGGATACAAAATTGTTCTTAAAGACCCATAAAACAAAACACCAGATGTTGTTCCACCAAAATACCTTTACTGAGCCTTTACATCCATATTCCAGATGCTATGTGGTCAGTTATTAATGTCTTAAAGCTGTCCCTAGGAAATTACCTTGTCTTGTTGGAAGTTGTGGAAAGAACATTCATTTCCCACGGTTTAGGAGCTGATCGTCATTAATGCAGTGGAGCTGGGGAGCTGATCGTCATTAATGCAGTGGAGCTAACTTTGGAGTGAGTTTATGTTTCTGAACACCATAATCATGACCAGAGATCTCTAAATGAAATGACATGCTCACGTGACTGCTTCCCTGTCAGGCCCTTGCACAAGAATCCACAGCTCTCAGACTGATGCTTTCCTTTTAACAGTACAAATGAGGGCCTGGAATGATGGCTTAGTGGTCTATAGAGTGAGTTCCAGGAGAGCCAGGGCTACACAGAGAAACCCTGTTTCAAAAAACCAACACACAAGCACACACACACACACACACACACACACACACACACACACACACTTTAAAGAGTATAAACCATACCTGAAAAAGTCATCTCTTCACCCTCAGCAGAAAATATACCCCCACTTTTACCTCCAGAAGAAATGCCAATCACTAATCCAAAAGCCCACAGCATACCTAGTTTGCATTATCTCTCATTCTCTCCCTCCCTCCCTCCCTCCCTCCCTTCCTCCCTCCCTCCCTCCCTCCTGGCTATCCTGCTCCCTGTCATGATGGTCATCTCTAATCTAGAACCACAAGTCTCAAATTAAATGCTTTCTTCTGTAAGTTTCCTTGGTCATGGTATTTTTTTAAAGTTGAGGTTGGAAGCATGGCTCAGCATATAAAAGTACTTGCAGAGACTAGGGTTTGGTTCAAGGCGGTTTGATTTAGACAGTTCCCAAACACCTGTAATTTCAGTTCCCAAAGATCTGATGTACAGCCCTGATAAAGCTTAAGTGTATTGATATAATCTCAGCCCTCAAGAAGTGAAGGCAGGAGAACAGCAAGAGATGAAAATCATCCTCATCTGTATAGATAGTTCAAAGCCAGCCTGGGCTACACAAGACCTTATCCATCTCCCAAAAAACCTCAAAAACTTTTCAAAAAGACTATTAGCGTACAAAAATTATATAGCATCCTACGAGATAAGATTCACTATGTCCAGCATCCAGCAAATATTACTATGACAACGATGATGACTACTGCTAATAATAATTAAGCACATTAAGTCGATTTGAAAATATCCAGTTAGAGTCCTAGAGATTAAAATAACAATATCTGAAATAAAAATTATACTCAAAGGAATAAATAGCAGGTTAGTTAGATGCTATAAATAATTCAGTAAGGTTGCAGATCTAACAAAAAGAATTGTTCAAAGTAAAACAAACAATACTGAAAACTGGGCTATCCATATGGGTCATGTTCATAATCCAATCACTCTGGAGGCTGAGACAGGAGGATCAACAACTCAAGGCCAGTATTGGTGATTTAGTATGTTCAAGGCAGCCTGGGCTACATGAAATTCTTGTCTTAAGAAAACTAAACAGAGAGGAGCTGAAGAGCTGGATCAGCAATTAAGAGGGCTTCCTGCACTTCTAGAGGACTGGAGTTTCGTTCTCAGCACCTACACTGAGTGGATCACAACTACCTGTATGTCCAGATCTACGGAGTCTTATTGCCATTTCTGGCCTCCAAAGGCATCTGCAGTCATGTGCATACATCTCTTTTCTCTCTCTCTCTCTCTCTCTCTCTCTCTCTCTCTCTCTCTCTCTCTCTCTCTCTCTCTCTCTCTCTCTCTCTCTCTCTCTCTCTCTCTCTCTCTCTCTCTGTCTCTCTCTCTCTCTGTCTCTCTCTCACACACACGCAC
This sequence comes from Mus pahari, assembly GCF_900095145.1. NCBI lineage: Eukaryota > Metazoa > Chordata > Mammalia > Rodentia > Muridae > Mus > Mus pahari. The sequence goes on from NC_034613.1 coordinate 141,755,872, forward strand.
ATACACAAACAATTTTAAAATGAAATAACTTGGGGGACTGGAGAGATGACTCAGTGGTTAAAAGCTGATCCTCCCAAGGACCTGGGTTTTATTTCAAACACCCACCCACATGGGAGCTAACAACCAATTTAATTTCAGTTCCAGGGGATCTGGCACCTTCTCTGGCCCCAGAGCAACAGACAGAGATGTGGTGCATAGACATACATGCAAGCAAGACATTCGTGCACATCAACTATGAACAAATTTAAATTTTTTAAAATTTTAATAAAACAGAAAAACGGTACAGAGCAGCAATGGTCTATGAAACATTAGGCAGGTAAATATGCATGTAGCTGTCATCTCCAAACAGGAAGGAGCATATCTTGAGAAGACAGAAAGCATAAAGAAATAATAGATGGAGAGAGAGAGATGGCTCGGTGGTTAAGAGCACTGGATGCTCTTCCAGAGGTCCTGAGAGGTCAATTCCCAACAACTACCTGGTGGCTCACAACCATCTGTAATGGGATCTAAGACCCTCTTCCGGTGTGTCTGAAGACAGCTACAGTGTACTCACATACATGAAATAAATAAAATCTAAAAAGAAAGAAACAATAGACGAACCTTTTCCAATTTGATGAAAATGTGAAATCCACAGATTCACACAAATTTAAAGATGAAGAGAACACCACTGATACACTTCACATTCACATTGTTAGTGATAAGAAAAATATATTAAAGTCAACAAGAAGGAAAAAAAAATCACACAAAGAATCAACATCCAGAAAAGGAATAACAGCCTTTTCTGGATAAAAGGATTTCACCTGAGAAACCACGCAGGCCAGAAGACAATGCAGCAATACCTTAAAGCATCACTGAAAACAGTAAGTGTGCTTACATCGGTTTTCTCATGTGAAAGCCACTCTCAAAGATAATTGGACATTTTAGACAAGTGGTACTAAGGACAGATACCCAGCAAGTGATGCAACTGCAAACCAAGAACACAAAGGGTCACCAACAGTAGAAGACAGAAGTGACAATCAGAAGGAATGTCGCTCTGCTAGCATCATCTTATTTTAGACTTCTGGCCTCTAAAACTAAATGATTAATGAGAGCATTTGCTTCTCATTAATTAATTCATTCGTTCAGTCAACCATTCATTTAGTCATTCATTTACTTTTGCTTGTTTATTTGTCTTTGTTATTATTTGTGTGTGTGTGTGTGTGTGTGTGTGTGTGTGTGTGTGTGTGTGTGTGTATGTGTGCAGTATGTATGATAGTATGGGTACCTGCATGTCATGGTGTGTGTATGGAAGTTAGAGGACAACTTTCAGGGATCAGTTCTCTCCTTCCACCTTGGTTTGTGCAGGTTGAACTCAGGTCTCCAGGCTTGGAAGACAAGTGTTTTTACCCACTGAGCCATCTCACCTGCCCTATTTGTTGCTTTTTTGAAATAGAGTCTGACACTGTAACTCAGGTTGACCTGGAACTCACTATGTAATCACTCAAACTTGCCACAACTCCCTTGCTTTAGTCTCTGGAATACTGGGATTACAACCATGAGCTGCCACACCCAACTTGTTCTGTTGTCTTAAAACTCCCAGTTTGTAATATATTGTTATAAGGAGCCCAGTAAATCACCAAAAATACCTATATGGTGTTGGTTTAATGTGCTAGCATTCTGATCCTCTGAAATTCTTATGGTAGACAGAACCCTGGCCTTCTGGAATATCTATGTTAGCATGGCTATTTCTTTATTCTCCATGACTGACAAAAGCATGCTTCTCAACCTGTAAGAAAGAGGGTCAGACTCTGCACTGTGATAGACTGAGAAAGAAAAGGTGGTCTTTTTTTCCCCAACACAATGGCCTAATCAAGTGCTTTTTCTCCAAGCTCAGCTCTGCAAAATCCTTCAAAGAAGACAGACTGTGAAAAAAAAAAGATGTAACACTAGGACAGATTTTGGAAATTAATTCTTTTAAAATATGAAATCCATTCTATTAGAAAATGACTTAAAGCTTCATTTAATCACTGAAACTGTATGTGGCCAGGAGTGTGACACAGTGGTACAGTGCTTGCCTGGCATGCTCAAGGCTCTGCATTCAATCCCCAGCACAAAAGCAGCAAACGGAGAACTGAGAAGTAAAGGGTTGATGTCACTGTAATCCTGGGTCCCCATCAAAAGGTTTCCCTCCCTGTTGCTACCTTTCAGTTTGAGACTCTGAAGTTGGGGTAAGTTGCTGCCTTCTAGAGTCAAGTTTATTGTACTCTATTTTTACTTTCGGAAACAGAAGAACTTAAGGAAAATACTTGAAATGCATCCATCTCCTCTTCTAATATTCATTAAAACACTCACTAAAGGCCAGCGAGATAGCTTGGTGAATAAAGGTACTAATTGTCACGAATGACAATACAAGTCCAATATTCAAGACCCACAAGATAGAAGGAGAAAACTGATTCCTGAAAGTTGTCTTCTGACTTCCACATGCATTTGCATGTGGTAACACACACACACACACACACACACACACACACACCCTTAAAAATAAATAAAATGGTCCCTAACAAAACAAAACATTTAAAACTGAGCTCTTCCCACATGCTGGTAAGTGTGAAGGTGACTGCCCAAGCTATATGAATTGATGCTTTCAGGGACAGGTCAGGTAGGTAGTGAAGCCATCACTGGGCTGGCCAGTTCCTGTCTGTCCCTGATGGTGGCTTTCCTGCTCTTTTCGAGCCCCAGTGGCATCACCAGCTCTCCCACTGCTCTTTCTTGGCTGCTGATTGGTCCTAGACTTGGAAACGAGGTACTTGGACCTTTGTAAAGTTCACACTTTATATATATATATATATATATATATATATATATATATATATATATATATATAGGTTTGGCCTCCCAGGTCCTTAGGATGATTCTACAATCAAATCAAAACAAAATGGATAATCACAAATGTTGGTGAGCATGTGGAGAAATGACAATTCATGTGCACCTATACCACTGTGAGGAACGCAAAACTGTACAGCCACTATGAAAAGCAGCATTGCCATTCCTTAAAGAATTAAATATAGGGACCAAATACAGTGGAGTTACTCTCAGCCACCCAGGATTCTGAAGCAGGGAGCGCATTTAAGTCAGTTAGCTTGGGGTCAGCATAGGGAACATAGCAAGACTTCATGTTATTGTATATATAATTGCTATTTGATCTCACAATTTTGTTTCTCAATGAAAAAAAAAACAAAAGAATCAGAAGCAGGTATTCTAACTGATATATGTGTTCACCCATGCTTATAAGAACTTATAATAACCAACACTGGAATAGGTTAACAAATGTGAGAGATAAGTAGGTAGGTAGGTAGATAGATAGATAGACAGACAGACAGACAGACAGANAGACAGACAGACAGACAGACAGATAGATAGATAGATAGATAGATAGATAGATAGATAGATAGATAGATAAATGGATAAATAGATAGGCAGATAATGAAGAGGATGCCATTCAGCCTTAAGAAGGAAGGAAACACCCTCAGGCCCAAGAGGAGTGGCCCTTTGGCCTGAGGGTGTTCAATGCCCCAGTGTAGGGGAACGCGGGGGTGGGAAGACAGGAGTGGGTGGGTGGGTAGGGAAGGGAGCACCTTCATAGAGGCAGGGGAGGGGGATGGGATGGGGGTTTCTGAGGGGGATATCTGGAAAGGGGATAACATTTGAAATGTAAAAAAGAAAATATCCAATTTTTTAAAATTAAAATACCTACTTAGATTAGCTTGTCTGTCAAGGATATCTGGCACATTTAATTTCTAATCAGTGTAAACCAAATTAGGATACACAGATGATCAATTGAAGACCCGAGGATTGAAGAAGCTGAAAGGGAGAGAGACCCCATAGGAAAACCAGTAGTCTTAACTAAACCTCAGAGAGCTCCCAGAGACTGAGCCACCAACAAGGAGCAGACACAGGCTGGTCCGTGGCCCCTGGCACATGTGTAGCAGAGGTCTGCCTGGTCTGGCCTCAGTGGGAGAGGAGACTTGAGACCCTAGACAGGGTGAGGTGGAGCACCCTCTCTGAGGCAAAGGGGAGGAGGAAAGGGATGAGGAACTTTAGGAGGGGGAAACTGAGGAGTGGCGACAGCTGGAATGTAAATAAATAAAATAATTTAAATAAAAAAGGAAGAAAACTGGTCAAAGCAATAGCAAAGATGACCCTTGAAGACTTAGTGCTAAGTAAAATAAGCCAGGCACAAGACAACATGTACTACAGTGCCACTCTTTTGAGGCCTCCTCAGTAATAGAATTCACAGAGACAGAAGGGAGAATGAGAGTAGTCAGGGGATAATGGAGGCAGACTGAAAGGTACTTAATGGGCACAGTTTTACAGTTTTGGTGTTGAACAATGAAAAAGTTCCAGATATTTACAGAACAGTGTGAATATACTTCACACTACTGAACCGTATATTTTAGACTATAAGTATGTTTCTGTTATATATATTATATCACAATTTTAAGATGTTATTTATAACTATTTAAAGTCCATAAAATCTAATGAGAATAAAAGAGGACAGTAACTAGGCATAACTTTTAATACAACAATTTATTATGGAGTTGACAGCATATAGGGCAGTACATGTGTGTTAACAGTCCAGTCACGACCAGAAAACAACATCTGTAATTGCATACATAAACCCTGCAGAAGATCATGTGAGGCAAATTCCTAGTATGCATGGTGGAGAAACTCAAGTCCCACCACACGCTAAGGAGTTATTGGCAATTAAAGACTGCTCAGGGAAAGAGAGTCAGTTTTCTTCAGGATTGTGACCCCCTAAGAAACTAGCTGCTTGTGCTTCAGTGGATGGCCCGACACTCATACCCATACAGCAAGCAGTGCGTGGACTTGGTGAGCTTAAAAACCTAATGTAGATGGGAGGGGACAGTGGTGGGAAGAGTATGGAAGGAACTGGAGAGAGGGGAGAGCAGGTGGATTCCATCTAAGCACATTAGTGCATGTATGAAGTTCTCAATCAAGGTGTTTTTAAAATATGGCAATGAAATAATGCAATGACAATAGTACAAGGTCCAGGAGAGAAGAAATGATCTGTTCTAAGGTCTTCATACTACATAGGTGTTGTGAAATGTTGTACTCCAAGCATGATATGGTCATTGTCCCCTTGAACTGAACTACACTGGATTGGGTCCATCCACTTTTAGTAATATGGGAGGAGGAGTTCATGAGGCTCCTCCCCTCCCTGTGGATTTAAGAAGAGTTAACAGTTACTAGGGGAGTGGGGCTTTCAAGGCCCTGCCCTCCCCAGGATTTACAGACAGTTAATGGTTGCTAGAAAAATGGATTCATGAGGCTCCAACCTGCTCTAAGGATATTTAAGCAGTTAACAGTTGCTGGAGGAGAACAAAAGTCATTTTCTGTTAAATTGCCCATGGGCTTATAGGTAGCTCTAATCGAAGTCAACAGTTCCCAAGCTAGACTTCAGCTTCTCTGATATGTTGCTGGTGCCCTGTGTGGGGTAAATAGACATTTGTTCATCTCCCCAGGAAAAGCTCAAAGTAGTATGACATATCAGCGCAAGGTACACTGAGCTAAGTGAAAGTTATACAGTATAATTCTAAAGCTACCTCTACAATACCAACATTTTTTTTAAGGTAAAAAGCCACCAAGGAGGAGTTGGCTTGTGGGACAAAGGCACTTGCCTTTCAGCCTGACCGACCACCTGAATTGAGTCCCTGGAACCCATATGGTAGAAGGAAAGAAACGACTCTTGAAAGCTGTCTTTTTGCCTCTTCATGAGCACTCTCATATACACATTAAATAAATAAATACATTTAAAAAATGTTTGTCCATGAAAGATACTGTAGAATATGGATGGTTCAATTAACCTGAACAGTAGGAGCACAAATGAAAAAGGGAGAAAATAACAGAAGAGAAATATAAAATAAATAGATAGGAAGATGGTTAATACTACACTTGATCTTAGCCAAAGGGCCGAGAAGCGATGATGTTCCAACTGGTAATAAGGACACATGCTCCACTATGTTCACTGCAGCCTTATTTATAATAGCCAGAAGCTG